>NW_027266627.1:0-71831 GCF_046630445.1 Rutidosis leptorrhynchoides
GGATTGACTTGGTTGATCAGTTTAATCATAACAAGACATCGTATAAGAGTGCACGCTTATATGATGTCTTATTATGATCTTAGGGGCGAAGCCCCTAAGGGACGGGGGCAGCGCCCCCGGGAGCGGGGTCCAAGGGGCGGCAGCCCCTGGTGGGGTCCAAGGGGCAGAGCCCCTGGCTGGGGTCGAGCTGCCAGGTCAGCTTGGAAATTTTTTATTTCCATTAAAGTGTTATGGCAAAAATCGCACTTTCGTAACTCCAGGGACTGATTTGTCATATGATCAAAATCCCGAAATTAACTGCCTAAAAGGCAGTTATGAGAAAAACGTTTTGAATCACGTTTTCTTCTTGCTGATCACAGTTTTTCAACTGGTTCTTCTCATACAAAATCATACAGAAAATTCTCGAATTTCAGATTGTATCCGATTGAATAATTTGGATTGAACCACCGAATTGATTCAATCTGAAAGCGTTTACGTGCCTTCTGATATTGCAAACTTATATCCGGTTGTTTTGTTCGTTACTTCTGTAATTTTCCCCAACAGATGGTTAATTAAGAAAGAGAACATCACGTGATGTCGTGTTGCAATGACATACCTTATATTATAGTATTTGTAGCATGTTGCCTGCCTCGTGACTATACTGTTTGCTTAATTTGTTAATGATAATAATATTTTAGTGGAAGATTGATTTACAATTTGGAATCTAAGCACGAGATTATGAGAGTGTAAGCACAGGAGAGGAGAAAGAAAGAGAAAGGCCAAAGAAATTGTAAAGGGCCTAAATAAAGGGTGCAGCTTTTTTGGGTAATATTAATTTGCAAGTGACAAGCAACTGAGCATAACCCAACAAAAGAAATAACAAAACAAAGGAAGAAGACCAAAGCACCGTCGTCGCATTCATTCACATATTCGTCGAAGACAAAAAAGAGCCGAGGCCCATTTATCAACTCTAAAATGGCTAAGGCCCATTAAACAGCCCACATATTTGATGAATGGGCCTTAGATCAGCGAGTAAGAGCCTGCTTTGTCGAAAAGCATCTGCAAAACTTATTTTACGTATTTTATTAAGTATTGGAGTTTGAGCCTGCTATTATTAAAGCCATGGACCATGTATAATCCTACTTTCGGAAATGTCGTTTTTATTTTTTAGGTTTATTGAAAAATTTACGTAATCTATTGGAAGACGGAGGGCATAAAAAACCTCTATGTTAATAATTTAGTAACTTTACTTTACAGTAAGAAACTGCATCAAAAGGTTCTTGGCATGAGACAAATTTAAATTTCCTTTATTGTGAGGGTGAGGGACTTTACTGGTCCATATATATACTTAACTATATGCATATAATTTACATTTGTATGTATATATTTACAGTGATCAGTCCTGATTTATAGTAAAGCAGGATGGGGTGGTTGAATTTGATGATGATATCTTCTTTGAATGAGCGCACGAGTGTTAGTCCAAAGCTTTAGTGCCTCAGATTCATCATTTGCTAAACTTGAACAGTTGCTTTCGTTGCAGTCAGCAAAGTATTTACCACTTATTCCTTCCGTTTGTGGGCTCAAACCAACATAGCATGTTGTTGATGCACCCTGCAAATTAATGTATATATACCATTTTAACAAACATTACTATTAAATGTCTCTCTCTTTTCTTTTCTTTTTGGCAGTGACAAAAAAGAATAAACTGTACTGACAGACAGACAAACCTGAGATATAGATTTCAGTAGCTTGGATGCAATGAAAAACAGAGAATCTGCACAAAAAAAAATAAAAATATATAAGGTGATTTTACTTGGATGAGCTTAAAATATACTCATTATATCAAAATAAATGATGTTTTGTATTTTTTAAATGCAAAATTTCGTCTATTTTGATTTGATACGGGAGAAGTATAGTAATAGTAGTAGTACCTGTGAAGAAACCTTTATGAGCTCTAATAATGCCAGTCTTTATAATGCCAGGATGCACTGCATTTATACTTACTCTTGCATTCCTTTCCTGTGTATTTATTTAGCAACAAATTAGTGCCTCAAACTTTTTGAACACGAATGACAAAACCTTGAAAAAGAGAGATAAAAAAAGAAAAGAAAAAAGGCAGAGAATAGAACCTTAAGCTGCCTAGCAAGTTCCTTGGCGTGCAATATAGTCGCTAATTTTGACTGAGCATACGCACGTGTGCCATTATAACTGTATTTCATATTACTTTATTATTAAGTGGAGGAGAAAGTAATTAAATTAACTAATTAGAATATAGAAGTTGGGGATGTATTTAAATAAATTTAATTGATTACCTCTTGGTCTTAGGATTGATCAATCTGTTGAAGCAGAAAGAATCTGTATTAACCCAAGTGTGAATCATAGAAGAAAGGTTTATTATCCTTCCTTCAATTCCACTCTTCTCTGTCGTCTCTATCATCTTCTCTAACACCATTTCAGTCAACAAAAAGTGCCCTGCATGAATGATCATGTGACATTCATTAATACTTTCATTAATGAATGTTCATCTAGGAAATTAGTGGGAGAACTGAGAATTGAAGGTTGATTATGTGAATTTCTTTCATATTTCCAGAGATGATAACATTTCTACTTAGAAAATTGATAACACAAACTCTCGACTAGCAATTATAATTCTTAGATTTAAGGTTATTTTATGTAGTCAACTATATGATTAATCTGTGAATACTTTTACAGTGGACTAGCTAGTGGAGGGAGAGTGTGATCGAGGAGGAAGAAGAACGGATATATCCTAACAAAATGGTACTTTGGGAGATTTAAATTCCATTATATGTAAGTAGAAAACATAAGTACATATATAATCAATACGTAACAAATTCCGTCGTTTTCAATATCATAACAAAATACTTTTAGAATTTTTAGTTTTTTTGTATGATTCACAGATATGCTAGCTTTAGCTAACTGTCCAGAAAAAGATTGAAGAAAACTGACACCTCAGCTTAAACGCTTAATTGTCACCCTAATTTCAACCATTGTAAATTAAGTTGTAGGAACTGGCAATTACTTCTAAATTTGAAGGTTATATTTGTGAAGACATGATGGTTTTTTTTTTTTTTTTGGATAATTAAGAAGACATAGTTAGTTGATATGGCCGAAGAAGAGGGTAGATTCTAGAAGAACACGTTGAGATTTTTACCCAAGTAATTTGTCGCAAAAGTCATCTCAATTTTGTCTTCAGAAAACTCTAAATTTGGAGAGTAGATCCCAGCATTGTTTCTGTAATAATATTTTTTTCATCCTGTCAGCTTAATTATCATCACAAAAAATAGCACTTCTAGATATGTAAAAAGTAAAAGTAAAAATTAAAAAGCAAATATACCATGGTAGTTATACTTGTCAAATTAATTTTATATATAAATTGTATAGAACAATTAGCAACTATTTTATGATGGAGATAATATTATCTTAATTAATCGTCATTTTTTCTCTATAAAATATATAGGAAAAATGACAATCGATTATAGGGACGGAGGGAGTAGTACATAGTATACTACGGATACTCACATGAGAATGTTGAGGGGTAAACCTAGATGAAGAAAATCAGAACAAAACTTGATGATGGAAGCAAATGAGCTAAGATCGATCTCGAATAGTATAATCTCAGTATTTGGACTCTCCTTTTGTATTATCTCCTTCACTTCAATTGCCTTATTCATATCCCTTGCTGGCATTATAATCCTCACTCCTCTCTTTGCCAATACTCTTGCTGTCTCAACTCCAATACCAGATGTTGCTCCTAATGAATTAAAAATTAAATAAATATTAATTAAAACAAAAAGTAAGAGAACGAAATCTTCGGAACAATATTATAATCGGGAAGTGGTTTGCAAATCAGTGGCCGAAAATATTGTATTCAAAAAAGACAAAACCATATCTTGTTGTAGACCAGCCAAAAAGAAACACCACTAATTATATTTAAATTAAATGCAATTCATTTCATGGTATATATATAACCACCAACCACCACTCACGGAGGAAGACGACCGAGGGAGAAAGCTTAAACATGCACATAGTATAATATATATATATATATATATATATTCACGTAAAATATGTTATCATCTTCTTCTGATATAGGATCATAAGACATAGTTAAGGAAAACCATAGTTAATGAATGTTAATGTTGATTAACCAAAGCGAAATTCAGAATTTATGGTGGACATGCAAAACATATAAGGTAAAGTGAAAGTTGAAAAAGGTAAAGTGAAAGTAAATCAATTCGGTTTATAAGCTTTATATTACTAATTAGTTAGATTAATATTGTCTACTACTATACCTCCGTGGCAAATAATTTGCCACATTTTCTATGTAAAATGTATATAAAAATTGACAATGAGACGGAGGGAGTATTATGAAGTGAAAATCACTAACCAGTGATAATAGCAGTAAGATGATTTGGAGGGAAAGAGCAATATTGAGTGACTTGCTCAGCCGTTGACTTCGAACCGTAACCACTCGGTCCGGCGATTCCGGCCAAGTACCTTAGCGTCTCCTTCATCATATATTTATCCAGTCTTCACCTTATAACAAAATATAATCTTCTTGTAATTAAGAAAGAGAGAAGAGAGATATATATTGGCTTTTACCTTTAACTCATTTCAAACAATGCATATATATATGGAGATGGAGGAGTAATATTCAACAAGCTGGTTTCTTGTAGTTTACGGTCTTCCAATATCATATTGTCTCTACCAATGAATTCTTTTCTCAATTGACATTTTTGTCATTTTCTTTGGAAAGCCGTCCCACATTCAACGAAATTATTGGCTTATACCATCAGACCACCTAGTGTTTTCGTGGTCCATCAACTACCTGATTAAGTCCTTACCATAAATTAAGCTATACACTAATGTTTTGGAAAAACTTTATTTTATCGTGTTTTTTCCATTTATGAAATTACCCTCTTTAATTATTCGGAAAATTATAAAAGTATAATTGAATCCTAATACATAAATCATAAAATGATTTTTTTTTTGTAATCAAATGTACACTTTCCGGAAATGACGTTTTCGGGACAATTAGCGTTAATTACGCGATTAATTATGTCCCGGTTGTACCGAATACAGGACAAAGTGTCCCGGTTTTACCAAATACGGGACAAGCGTAAGAATGACACGTGTACCGAATATGGGACAAAGTGTCCCGGTTTTACCAAATACGGGACAAGCGTAAGAGTGACACGTGTTCAACATGCGGAATAGTTTGACCCGGATATGCCGTTTACGGGACAAACTATTCAAAATTTCAGCTTTAAATTGGTACGTATCATCCGATTACACATATGAATTGAAGGTAATGTTTCAATCCATTACACAAATTTTCAGATTTAAATTCGTACATATCAATTCTACGGAAATTCTTAACTGTCTAAATTCTCGAAATCGTCTAATTAAACTGTCAAAAAAATCCAATCTTACCGGAATTGCTCGAAACTCATATATGTTGTAGACGAGACCATGAGGAGCTCGAAACCGGTCAGATCATGTTGAATACCGGCCGGGAAGACACCGAGTCACCACCGAGTTCATTAGTGAGTTAAACCGAATTGTGACCGATTTCATTCAAAACGAACGATTCTTTGTCGAGTTTTTAGTTCAACGGTATCACTGATTGACAGCGAACCGATCCAGAGCAATACCGGCGTGAAACATGGTGGTCGGAAAATTCGAAGGTAAAATCCGAAGCTTTCCTATAATTATTTCAATTCGTTTTCAACATAGAATCACTTATTACAACCCATAGATTAACATACTAGCAGGAATTGGATCAATTCGACGATTTTAAAAATTTTACCCGTAACTTTAAATCGAAAATTAAGGAAAACGAGAGCGAGTTAGCAAATTAAATGATACCATCGTGATCGTGATGATGAGACGAATCCATTGGTACCGGGACTACGCCGGAGACGGCCGGAATCGTCGGGAATGAATCGGAGCAGAGAGTTGTCGCGACGGGGAGAGAGAAAGTCCGCCGGGGAAGAAGAAGGAAAAAGAAAATTGTTTTAATTAAATTAATTTTGGTGAAATTACCATACTATCCTGTACTGTTTAAAATATTTATGAAAATACCAAACTGATAATTCAGTCATACAGAAAGTCCAAGGGTTGTCTTGTCTTTTTAGTATCCGCACCTAGTTTAATGTCTATTATACCCTTTATGTTTTAAAGTATTTACAATAAAACCAACGCGTCAGTTTTAAAGTCAAAGGTTACACTGGTAATTTTATACCTCCGGTCTAAATTTCCGGTCTGAGTTATCGGTTCAATTTTTTCGATTCGATTTTTGGTTCGATTTTTTTGGTTCGATTTTCCGGTTAGATTGTACGGTTCGATTTCCCCGGTTCGGTTTTTTGGTTCGGTTTCTTTGATTCTGTTTTTTTGGTTCAATTTTTTCGATTCAATTTTATCGGTTTGGGTTATTTGGTTCGATTTTCCGGTTAGATTTTCTTGTTCGATTTTTCGGGCCAGTTATTCGGCAGAGGGTGAAACACACCACTGAACTGTTGTCTCCAACCATCCCTTGTGTGGCAACGGTGAACCAGATCTAGACGACGAACGTTGAGTTCCTTCTCAACGGCCATTGCATGAGAACAAGGAATCCTGTAGGTATCCCAATGTAAACATGTGCATGAACCCATGTCAAATTGGACAGTCTGTGTGCGGCCCGCAACTCCGAGACGCAACGATGGAGATCTGACAATGAACGTGCGTCCGGGAGAATTTGGATATAACGAGACTCCATACCGTCCGGTGCGCATCCTGTTGTCATCGAATGTCCAGATGGTTTCGGTGGAAGAGCATTATATTTGCACGAACGTGCTCCATGCAGAACCTGTGCAGAGGAAATGTTTAAGTGATAGATTAATTTGAATTTAAAAATAATTTTAAAGTGTTGTAATCATCACCTGTGAACTCCTCAGTTTGAAAATTTTCTTTCCATCTTCACGACAGCAGAAAGGATGCCCGAATGACGATCAGATATGATGCAAGTGAACGTATCTTGCAGAACGTATTTTTTCAGGTATTTCAAGAACCAATACCAGCTGTGGTTCGACTCCTCGTTTACGATGGCATATGTGACTGGCACGACTCTGCGGTTAGCAGTCTTCACAATTGCTACGATCGCCTTACCCTTGTACACCCCTCGGAGATGCGTTGCGTCAACGGTAACCACAGGGTGACTGTGTTGAAATGTGTGTTTCGTCGCACCAAAATGTCAAAATACGTAGCTGAATAAATAATCAAAATCAGTAAATTTATTTTTTAAGTCATATTACCGTGCACAGTAAACATTTGTCCGTACCTAAAAATCTTCCTCCGGCTATGTACAACCCCGTCCTCCTTCTTGAACTTCCACTGCACTTTCGTCCCATCGTTGCAGTGTTGAAGAGCTCGCATGTAATTGGGCAGTTGGAAAAAATTTGTCTCCCAATCTCCATATAACTGGTTCAGTGCCACTCGCTTACCGTCCTAAGCTTTTTTCCTCCCTATTTTACAGCCGAATGCTGCTTCGCAGTCTTCAGCTATGACCGAGTAGGTATGCAGCGCCCTTTAATTATTACTCATGTATTTCTTTAGGGCATGTAAAAAAACATATAATGGAAATGTGAATATATATTACATCATGTTACCTTTTTGTTTCTTTGGATTTTGGTTGGTTTCGATTTGACATGCTCACTAGTGGCGCATATGTTATTTCCTATGTGGGAATGAGTTCTTAAGATTTCCATGTCGACGGGGATTTTTTGTTTTTCCTAGATCAATTATTACATGATAGGGGTCGGCTAGCTATAGTGTTAACTGGTAATTAGGAGGAAAATAAACACTTAAGCAAAAAAATGAGTTTATATTAATGTTCAATATCAATTTCAATTTGGTGTTGTTTGGCTTGATTTGGATTGGTAGCACTAATTGGCGTTAGGTTATTCATTGACGATATTTAAAGTTTAACACTCATTCATTAATTAAAAGTTGTTTGAGGCTTTATTCCCTCAGCATTAATTTAATTTAGAAGGATAAAATAAATTTTGAATAAGATCTTATAAGGCTGAACCCCATGACCTTTGTGAATACAACAAGCGAGTGGATATTTACCAGATGGCTAAGGGACGGGAAAGCTGGTATTTAACCCTCTTTATATGTATATGTGACGTTTAGTTTTTTACCATCATGCACTTTTGTTCATATTAGTGGAATAAACAATAATCGTTTTGTTCATTCAATCACTAATATCTTGAGATCAATGTGAGTGAACGATTGAACGATCTTCACTATACTACATTGCCGGTTTGGATTAACAATAAAATCCATATTATTCATATATAAAAAAAAGTCATGCGCTAACAAATGTGATCAAATGCCTTAAACATCACGATTTCATGAGAGAGATCGAGCGTACGTATAATGCGGTCCATAAAGCTCTAAACTATTGTCAAAAAATTAACCACAACTCTTTGTTACAAAAAATACGTAAATCAAGACCTAATTAATTAATCTATATGTATCATGATAACAATAATAACTTGACTTATACTAACTTGCCCTTTTCATTTGATAGTGCCATATATTGTGGGGTCGAATAGTATCTCCATAATGAAAATAGTATATTTACTTCTTTACAGTTGAATTAATTAAATAGGGAATGTGGATTATTATTAAAGCTTATACAAAATTTGGTTTGATGGGGATTATATAGTCAATATGTTAATGAATAATTAGTAATTAATTGTGCTCAAAGCAAGTTAATTAAACTTCCTTTAAATGATACTCCACTAAAGCATCATTTCATCACAGTTAATGTGGGTGGTGAAAATGGCTATAGGTGGGTCGGCATAATCTTTATATTGGTATAATTCTCCTCATCCTTCTGCTTTAAACCAAAAGGGTTTTAATTCAAAACATCCATCATATATCTTGAAAATTAAAGGAGAAAAAGGTTATTTCTTCATTCATGTGGTTTAGCTTTCACACGTGCACATCTACAAATATTTATAATAATTACATGTATGCAACATATTGAGTTTTTTTTTCAAAATTTTAAATCCTAAAACTATTTTAAAAGATTCATACATTGAAATTTTAGACAAAAATAATGTCGAAAATGGGAAAAACTAATGTGATTATATATATATAATGTAAGAAAGTGAATAATTCAAACAATATATTATTATCAATCGGTTAATGTATGAATTTCTATGTATAAAATTGAATCTCATGAAAGGAAAAACAAAAGGAAGAAAAAGGTCGAGAGAGTTTGAAAATTTAGACAAAAATGTTCGAGGACCTTGTCACTCACGTCTTCTTTTGGTCTCCCTGAATAGTTGTTTCATTGTGAAGAATGATGGCAAATGTTGGGGAATTTATAGACTATGAAGTCGACTCATCAACAATGGAGTTAAATTTGTCTTTGATGAAGGGACCCAATTGCTTCCCATCAAGAGAACATCTCTCATTAATCTGCCACTCGTTTATGAAGCACTCACTCTTTCTAGTTTCACATGTAGTGATATCTATTTTTCTCCGATTCCTTTCATGGGCATGTCATGCCTACAAAAAGTGTACAAAAGGTGATTGGAAATGCAAAATGAACGTACCACCATCCTATATACACGCCTTGTTGCCCAACAAAAAGCACAAAGAGCCAATTTTGTACATCATTCAAAGTGATTCTTCTTCTCAAGCTTTTGCCAAAACGTATTGTACTCCAGTATATAGGATTGGATTGATTAGGGCTCCATTTTATTCTACCTGGTGTAATTATATATAATAATTAAAAGATGGGGTAGAAATGTTAATTGTCCCTTCATTACATATCTCATCTCGCACTTGATGTTTCAGTTTTTTTTTTCTTTTGGTAAAGGAGGAATAGATTATTGTGAGATTCGTGTCTGAGTTTAGTCGTGTAAATTGACAATAATCCCCAAATGAAACTTTTGGTCATCTAAACTACCTAAGATTGTAGATGTTATTGAAAACATCATCCACTATCCAAGATGAATTACAAAAATGCTAGCAACATAGCAAAATGTGTTCGAATATATATAAACGTTCAGAACACGAAATATTATAAGAGCAATACAAAAATGATACTAGCTATCCACATACTAAACAAAAGTGTATACATAAATGTGCTAACAGAGCAAAATGCGTTCGTATATAGGCATTCAGAAAAGAAGGCAAAATAAAAGAGCAGTTCAAAGTGATAGTATTCTAAATAAAAGTGTAAACCTAAATGTGTTAACCTTGTTATACTTCCAAAGTTAAATTAGCGGGGATGCGATGAGCTTAGCCATAGTATAACAAAACTTATGTTCGCCATTTTATACCAACATAAGTTTCAATGCATGGTTATAAAGAAGAAATATATATATATATATATATATCATCCCGTTAAGGAGGCGGCCACTTTCCAAATTACAAAAGAAAATACATTGTTTCGAACAGAAATAATCAAATACAGTAAAAGACTTACAAAAGTTATATATATATATATATATATAGCTTCAAGTATTATATAACCATTTAAATCGAGCCGCTCGTCTAGCAGCAGTCTATTTCGAATAGTAGCACTAAACAGTCTAAACGGATTCGAAAGTTGCTGAACAAAACGACAAACCTGTGTTAAAATAAACACCTGAAATAAACACCTAACATGACAAATGGGCCAAAACGCCACGGTCCATAATCACTTTACGTCACTAAAACCGAGCCGAGCCGAGCCGTTTGGTGGGGCCGTCACGAAGATGGTGGCCCATTAGATTACATGTATTGCTATATTTACTTTCTTTGCCACTGAATACTGTACAACAGTACAAGTGATTTCTCGTCTCCCTCCCTCCTCAATAGAAATCAAATTCTCTGGTAATAACAAAAAGCCGCTTATGGTGATGATGGATTCTCCCACTCGCCTCGTCGATGATATTGTAAGTGCTAACATACAATTTACTCTTGATCTTTCCTCATGTGCGCGTAATCTCTGTAGGATTTTGCATTTTGAGTTTGCTCATTTTCGTTCTCTGCATGAAAATTTTAGGAAGACGACTTTGGAGGTGATTTTACGGTGAACACCAGTTCAGGTTGAAATTCACTTCATAAGATGTTTAATTGATGCACGTGAATCCTTTTATTGTTTCCATTGTTCTTGTTTTTCTTATTCTATTTGTTCTGTATTTCAAATTTCAGGTAGTAAGAGAAATTATGGGGATCTGGAAGATGACGAAGATGACATATTTGGCTCGAAGAAGGTATTTCTCGACAATTTCTGATTGGCCGTTTATGCCATTTTGTGTTTGTAGTAGTGCTAGTGAATATTGCCATAACTGTTTTATACTTCTTCTTTAGTCAGGAAGTTGGGCAAGATGTTGAGGTTCATGTATCGATTCTTGATAAGCTACCAAAATAAGTTGTAACTTATAATTATATGTATCTAAAGTTTAAAGTCGTTTCTTGTATTTTTTATTCGTCAGGCTACTTCAAAGGTTGTAGAAACTGGGACGATCTTGAAACTTCGTGAGAGGTACTGTTAACTATTGCCTACATATATTTACAATGATTTATGCTCACTTAACCTTAGCAAAAGTATGGCCCATTATGGAGCTGAATGGAAAGATGTATCTATTTAGAGTTCACAAGTAGCTAGATTGGTGTTTTTTATTTTACTGCAGAAGTGATGTGTATATATACATCTCTAAGTATCTTTTTGAACCTTAACAATGTCATCACACATTCCTCTTTACACCTGTTGCAGTCTTCAGGATTGTCAAGACTCCCTATCAACAACCCAAGTATGTGCCAATATGAATGTTCATATTGTTACTGTCATTTCATATTGTAGTGCATCGTACTGTCATTATCTTTGATTCTTCCTCATGTTGTGTAATCTAAAATCATCAAAATAATTGAAAATCATAATCTGGATGCAGGAACAACTTGAAACAGAAAAGGCAATGATTCAGAGGTGGCACTCATCATTTCAGAATGAGTCTTTCATTCCGGTTGGGAAAATTCCTGGTGAGCTCTTTTGAAGTTTTTATCACAATGTATTTATGAACGTTCTTTTTGTGGGCCATTCAGAGAATTATATTTCCTGATTATTCCATGCTCTCCCTTTTGTTTTCCAAATCCAAACAGTTAATTTCTACTGTTCATTTTCTGCAGAGCCTGAACTTGTGATTGATCATATTCAACTGCTTAAGTCCTCTAAAGAATCATTTGGAGAACAGGTTGGACTGCTTAATTGTTATTTCAGTTCTTTGTGGAAATTATTCTTGACCGGCCCTGTTTTCACAATTATTTCTCTTACTAACAGCTTGAAAAAGCAAACAAAAAAGAAGCTGCATTCCTTGTAAGATTTGCAAAACGTGAGCAAGAAATAGCTGAACTGAAGGTACATATGCATTTCCCCCCCCTTTATTTCTTTTCAATACAATGCCACCTATACTTTTTGGAGTCTCATATAGTTGTGGTCTGTTGGGAAAATATGATGTGCAGCTTATCTCTGTCAATAGTTACTTGGGTTCTAACATTAAGCACTTATTACACTTTTCAGTCTGTGATCAGGGATTTGAAAGCGCAACTCAAACCACCATCAATGCAGGTACTTACTAAAAGTAATATTGTAATGCTTTCTTTTGCTAACAGATTCCTTAACCGGAAACAGCCTTTTGTGGGTTTATTTATTTTTCCTATGAGACGGTCTTCTTTCACTCTCCCTTTATGGCATCATCTTACACTGTTGTAGTTGTTGCACTTGTTACACTGAACTTCTATATCTTAGTTTTCAGCTTGTGACCAACTTTCTCAGTTTAGTGACTTTGACTAGGTTGATTTGGATACTTTCAGTTCAGATAATATGTGCATTTCTGCTATATTTTAGTATATCTTATTGCTTGTTTCATTTTTTACAATTAATTCTTATAACAGACAAGAACGTTACTACTAGATCCAGCAATTCATGAAGAATTTATGCATTTGAAGGTTTGATCTCAAAACCCTGTGTACTCATTTTCATTTCTTTTTCAAACTTAATGATAGCCATGGTACCACCCTTAATCATTTGACTTGGATCCCTTGGTTTGATAATTCGGTTGTTCCTCTGCAATTTCATCTGAAACCATATTTCACTCTAAAACCAGTTCATTACATCCCCACGTTCATATCCTACATTTCATGCTTGTGTAATTCAATTTTCTCTAAACTTTCCATGAATTCCAGAATCTGGTATAGGAAAAGGACAAGAAAGTAAAGGAGCTGCAGGATAATATTGCTGCTCTCACTTTTACTCCGCAAAGCAAGATGGGGAAGATGCTGATGGCAAAATGTAAGACCCTGATGGAAGAGAATGAGGAGATTGGGCAACAAGCTTCTGAAGGGAAGGTACACTAATGTATTTCTATCATGCTCCTCTCTGCGAAAGAAAATCTGAATATCCACTTAATGTTGGCTGATTTTTCAGATCCATGAATTGTCGATGAAGCTTTCTTTGCAGAAATCTGAATATGCTGAACTTAGAAGTCTGTTTGAAGGTTAGTAAATATATTTCAGAAATTCATTCATGTTAAAGTTAGCCCTTAGAATTAGATTAGTAGCAATGTAGAATCAAAACTGCACATTTATGGTGTCCCTTTATCGCTCGTTTGTGTTGCCCGCCAAACTAGTAATTTACGTATAACATTTCAAGATGAACTAAAACACAACTTCTCGTTTATTTATCTTTATTTGTGTTATACAGGGCTGTACAAAAAAATGGAGGAACAGATAAATGATGTGGAAAAATCAAACGAAATGGTATTTGTTCCTCTTCGCTGTCTTTTATATAATGCAAGTTTGAATTCCTATGATCAAGGAGAATAGTAACTCAAGTATCCATGTTTACAGGGTCTTATCTTACAAGAGCAGCTAGAAGAGAAGGACCGTGAAATTGAAAGACTGAAGCTGGAGCTTCAAGGAGAGAATCTCAAGGAAGGAGATGATGACAAAGATAAAGATTGCGTCTGAAATCGGAAACTGAGCTCAATTGACAGATTGTTATTTTGCTGTACCGTGTGGCGTGTACTACACTTATGAGTTATGTGATTTGTTGATAAACTGAAGTTTCGTAGAGCAGCATTATCTTTGAAGTATGTGGATACTAATTATAGAATGCAAATATTTGTCATCACTTGAACAATGGACCGTTGGTTCGAATTAAAACTCATGTCACCGTCAAATGAATAGAATCTATTAAGAATGTGGGTTAAATTACTAATATAGCCTTTTATATATTGCTTTCTTAGAAATGGAACGGTGTATAAATGATGAATATATATACTTAATATTTTGTTTTTTTGGGTATTAATGACTCTGTACTTTAGTACTGATATTTGATATAGACGGTGGATATAGCTAGTACGAAAGCAAAATGTAACTTCGTCAATGGTAGTTCTTGGTTGTTGACTATTGAGTGATAAGCAAAAAGTTATCTGCAGATTCCATGAATAATCACTCAAATAACTACATGGATAAGCAAATCAACCAAATAGTTTCAAAATCCATTTTCTTTGACGATGATGACGACGAACCAGACCTCAGCTTTAACGAATCCTTTCTCAGAGTATTCCTCTATCTGTCTTTCTTGTTTGTGGATTTTTATTTTCTCTGAAACGTGTGCTAAGTTAAATGGATCGGTACTAACTGGTGAAAATAGGTTCCCACTTTCTCTAGTGGGTTGTTGAAAATTGAAATCGGAGAATCTTGTTGAAATTGGTTTTCTATATTCGTGTTATTTGATCTTCTGGGCCCTTAAATGGTGACAATAAATTGCAGGGTTGGGGTTCTATGGACCACATTGATAATACAGAAAAAGTTCCTCCAGAGAAAGTGGGAACTCCCTGTGGTATACCATTGATTAGCCATGTCAGTCTAAAGATGAAGGAGCATGCCGACAATCTGATGCTCCGAGTGCAAGGTCTCAGTCCACGATTGACTCAGCTAGAGACAAAAATGCTCCAAACTGAAAATTCTGTTCGTGATTTGAAGGTGTCTATCCAATTCCATCAAGGAAGGAACGATAAAAGGGTTTCGGAGCTACTTGGTTCTGCAAAACAAGTATGTTTAATTCCATCAACTTGTTATTAATGTTTTCCTGAATCCGTTGTGGAATCTGATTGCCACAAAAGTTTTATTTGGTAAGGTAGTAAGCTCCATAGGTTGTGCCATGTTGAAGTAGCCGTTCATGGAACTAAACAGTAAATTTTCAGTGGTGATTAGTGCGTATGTGAGAAGTTTAGTTTGTTGTACTCATTACTACCTATGTAGGTCTCAGGAATGCAATAGATTCATGCTTCTGTTGACTTTTTTCTGTGCTGTGGCTGAACATGTTGCTGGTTTACATGGATTTGCAGGTTCAAGGGTCTGTTCAAGATATGAGCGACGAACAAGAGATAGCAGTTGCTCAGCTTCAGCTTGATCTTGCAAAGCAAACCATGTCCAAAAGTGGGAAGCAAATGGACAAGCAAAATAGTGTCAGTCAAACTAGTTCAGTCAAAACAAAATCATCACCGGAGCTTCAAAATTTTCAGCAACCACCGGATTCCGTTTATCAATTACCACCTCCATCTATGCCATTAAATGTTCTTCCAGAACAAGCACCCCTTGTCTCTACATCACAAAATGACATATACTATCATCAACCTTGGCATTACAATCAGATTTCAACTCGGGAATCCCTATCAATGCATCCAGCTTTCCACCAAGCAGTCTCACAACAACCTCAGATGAATTATTCACCTTTGTGTCCTGAAGCGCCTTGCATCGTAAATGAAAGCACATATAAATCCTCTCATTTACCTTCCAGAACTCATCTCAGCCAACAGTTTAACTCTGGTTTTATTCCATCTTCCGAGCCAAAACCCTCATTTAAGCCTTATTCAGAGAATTCTGACACTAACTGTTACAGGGCATCATTTCCTTCCTATGATAGTCCAACTGGAAGAGCCTCAGAATTACAACCTTCTTCTAACTCGGCATTGCCAAGAGCTAAAGAATTGTTACCACATGCACTTCCAACTGCTGTTGCCGTGGATACCGAAAAAGGTTCTCGAGTGAGTCGAGAAAGGGCGTCAGTCGATGATATCGTTGACGATATCGTTGCCATGGGGTTCCGGAGAGACCTAGTTAGATCTGCAGTGAGAAAATTGACTCAGAATGGGGAGTCGTTGGATTTTAATGTCGTGCTAGATTCTGTTATGAACAGCAGGGAAGTCCATCCTTAGATTAGACTTCATCTTTGTGTTCTGATATGTTGTGTACAAAGTATATAGTATGCGTTTCTCAGTCTGTAATTTTATTTAATTTTTTATAATTAGTTGTACTTATATTGGCTTGATACTAAAGTTTTCTGGGAATATCTCTGTGCTGTACATGCACAAGAAATGTTGGATTCTTATTTATCACTCCTTCTAGCTGCTCCTCCTAGCTGCGAAGACATATTTTTTTTAATTTTTTTAGATACTTTTAAAAAAAGATAAATAAATTTATTAATATTGATTATATATTTTTTTTTAATGTATGAAAAAAATTAAAAAAATATTTATTGACTGACGGAAAAAATATTTATTACCTTGTTCTTGAAAATTATAAATAACTCTCCTACCTATCTTATTCCTAAAAATTATACTCCCCCTAATTAACTCTCGCATGCATTTCGTATACGGAGCTAGTGACTACTTCCTGATTCAATTATGGATGTACTATTGTCATAGAAATGGACTTGGCCCATATACGTGAAGTTTGTCCAACTTGTGTTTCACCGTGGCTCAATGAACTATCTCAAAGTTGGCCCTTTAAACCATCAAGTGCCACATCTGGCCACTTGAACTATGAGTACATCTACATTTGGGTCCAGTCGATGCGGAATGTTGTCGACGTGGGATTAAGGTGTCCGTTAACTTATCAGTCGTTTTGTATACGCAGTTTAATTTTGTTGACGGATTTGTCCCTGACTTCTGTTTCTTGACTAATGAGCCCCCTTTTTTGCCATCTCAGGAAACATCCAGCGCCTTTTGGAATACTAACAGAGCCGTTAATGTCATGTCATCATTCCGTAATGGCTGGACCTAATTGTTAAACGACACCGTGTTTTAACCGTTTAAGTTGCCAGATGTGATTTTGATAATTTAAGTGGTCATATGTTATTTTTGAGATAGTTTAAGGAGGCTACAGTGTAATTATCCCTTATAAGTATCTTTCTTTCATACATGTTTTTGCTCTTAACACATTGAAAATTGACTCGATGCAATCTTATTAACCTTACATTAGATGTATCTAATCTAACTACGAATCCATATCGTGCCTCCATATAATCAATAGCTAGGGGACCTTAATAATTAATTAATTGAAAACAAGAAATGCCTAATGAAGTTATGATTGGCATGTTTGCCACTTGACAAGGACCATTGCTTGATTGCAACACCTTCAATTTATTTCACAGGGACTAAATAGCATGACATTCCTAGATAGAGGACCACTATTGAAAGCACACCCACTAACATCTTATATACGATAGAGAGAATTTTTTCAATTTGTTCCAATTACAATTTAATTGTAAATTTTATTGTTAAATTAACATTCGACACATGGCATTTTAATTAGGAATCAAGTTTTTGAGTTTAATTAGGAATCAAATTATATATAATCAAGTTATAATTTTAAGTCAATATTATATATTTTCCTATTCTAATTAAGAAATCAAAACACAATAAAATAATGATTCCTAATAAAATTCTACCAATTACTTATTCCTAATCATATGAGATTTCCATTCTCTTTTATCTTTACTTTACGAGTATATATATAGCTATATCCACCATACTAAATTCACACCCATAAGAACAAAAAATTTCCGTACGATTTTCTTTTGCTAAGCTAGCTTTGTTTTATTCTTTTCAAAAAGAAGCTTCATAGGATTTTTTTTTCCTCATCAATACAACTACTAATTATTAAATTAATTAATAGAAGTTTTGTTTTGTTTTTATTGTGATCGGTGGATTTTTTTTTAATTAGGAGAAGCTTTGTTTTGTTTTTATTGTGATCGATTTTTTTCCCACCATAATAAACATTCTATTATTGTGTAATCAACAAAATTATATTGAAATAATTATCTTTTCGATCTTTTGATTATAGATCGTTTTATTATAGGATGACGTCAAAATCTTATAGACAATAGCGAGACTTTTTCAATTTTAAATTTGTTCCAATTGTAAATTCAATTGCAAATTTTATTGTCAAATCAAAATCCGACACATGGCGATTTATTGATGAATAGTAATTTTACTCATGTATTTTAGAATTTGAGTTTAATTAGCTTTTAAGTTATAATTTTAAGTCAGTGATACTTTTTTCTATTTTAATTAGAAAATCAAAACACAATAAAAATATAGTGATTCCTAATAAAATTTCTACCAATTACTTTTTTTCTAATATAATAATTTTATTTCCTAATCAATTTCCTATCTATTATTTAAAAAATTATTCTTAATAAAATTATATTGCCTCTGTATACAAATAGTTGACACTTTCACTTTTTAGATTCATTACGAATTTGATGTATCTAGAGAATAATGATGACTAGATACATCAATTTTTCAATGAACCTTCAAAACGTCATCTATTTAAATGTAGAGGAATAATACACTATATATATATTAATTTTCTTATTAAATAATTTTTACTAATTAAAATTCATTATATTCAAATGGACATATTATTAAAAAAATTATTCCTAATCAAATTACAATATATATTATTTTTCTAATTTTTTTATCAAGCTGTTATTCCTAATAAAATCGACTATGTTTTTTTCTATTCTTAACTAAAACGGGCATATCTTATTTTTCAAACAATTAATAATTTTTCCTAATTAAAACTCATTATATTCTTTTTCATAATTAAAATAGGGATATCTTCTTTTTTCCTATTCAAAAGGACATATTATTAAAAAAATATTTATAATCAAAGTATAATATATATTATTCTTTCTCATTTTTTATTAAACTATTATTCCTAATAAAAATCCTCTATATTTTTTTTTCTATTCTTAATTAAAATGAACAAATCTTATATTTCAAACAATAGAAAAAACTGAATTGATTAGATGTAATTATAAATTTTATTATCAAATCAAATCTTGATATGCAATTTTTACTTTTTGCTATGTTTATTATTTTTGAAAACAAAATAAAATTTCGATTCTAATAAGATTGTAGATTTTGAAATAAAATCAAAATCAAAATAATTATAATTGATATAAAATTAAAATAATTTCCTTTTGATATAATATTTGACATATATTTAATAATGGTTAATAAAAATAATTATTATATGATATATTTAAATTATTAATTTTCAAAAGTACGGCCTTACCGTTCAACGGACGGGCCCACTGACTAATACTAAAAATTCCTATATCATCACTCATTCACACACAAAATAGAGTTAAAATTTAGGTCTACTCTAGTGGTTAGGAGGATAGTAATATGAAATTTTAGAGTCCTATCTCACTATAATCAAAAGATATACTACCTCCATCTTTAAATACAATGCTTTTATTTTATTTTATTTTTGTTAGATTCGATTATCTTTAGTAAAAGGACAATTATGCAAGCAATTAATAATAAAGAAAAAATAAATAAATATAGATGGGCCATTCTCTTATTCTGGACAGGCGATTTTGTGGACCCTGAATCAAGAAAGAGGTCCAATTCCAACCAAGGTCTTTGTACACAAGGAATTTAGTTGTTTCATCACTTTCATCATTATTACATTCTGATGGATTTGAGAAGGATTGAGACAAGACATGATTTACTAATCTTCCCATTCTTACATGCAGCGTGCTCTTTACCAGCATTAATCGTTTTGGTCCCTTCAAGTCTCGAGAATTTTCATTCCTTCTCAAGCTCATATTAGCTCGCTGCATTCAAACACGACTATTATACACAATGCATAAACTCTGTCAGGAAGTTACCGTCCTTATAATCATAAAGGTGTAATTACAAAGCTGCATAATTTCGTTTAAATAATACTACTACATTTTATGGTGTTTGGTTGTCGCCATGGTTGCACACCATTATTCACTACAAATATACTCCTTCCATTTTACAAGATGATGATTCGGTTGAAAATATATTATGTAATTAATTAGATATAATGGAGATATTTATATGAAAGAAAATATTCTTTAAGACCATCTTCATTATAAGGTCCAACTTTAAAATTGATCTTGAATTTTGAATTTTAGTGGAGGATGTGGCAGTGACGTGGTTAAGAAAGTGTCAATATTTTATCTGTGGCTCTCCTTCGAGAGCCCCTCTCTCCTAAGTTCCAAGTTTTATTTTTTTGTATTATATTATTAAACATGTGAAACTATTGACTCATACACCGATCATTTATTTATTTTGGTTAAATTTAAATGAAAAATAATTTATTTGGGACTCAAAAAATTAGGACTATGCAATGGAGTATTTAAAAAAAAAAATATATTAATCTTTTTTTTTATTTATGTTTCATTGATATGACAAATTTGTCCCCTTAAAGTTGACCCTCCCAATATGGATGCTCTAAATTATACATGATATTTTGTTTAATTTAAAAAATATTAAATATATATATTTTTTAACAAAAATATTCTGACGTAGCTGATTAACTATATCACCATATCATTCTAATCAAAACATCAAGTATTATGAATAGAGTTATGTTTAACGAAACGTGTATTTAATTTCGGTTTGCATGTCGACCACTCGTTTAATTTCAAATTTTGTATTATTCAAACTTGGACGCAGCACTCAATTTTTCTATATCCAATAAACTTCGTCTTTCATTCATGAAGGGATGCATAAGTCTTCTCCATATATACTGTGATTAATGTGATGATGTGAATTTTATTACGATATTATACGTAGTGTATAGGTTGTATGTAGACTAATAGGCTAGTATATAGGTTTTAGATACAGTTTCACAAATTAAGCACATGTTGGGATTACTTCGAATAACAGGAATAACTAATATTACTAGATAAGGTTGGTTGAATGTCAATTATAACTAAGATCGATATACGTGACAAAAGTTAAAAATTGGTATACATACGGTATTTAGCTAAAGAGATTTTATATATCATAACAATTCATATGATCAAGTTCATCAAAAAAATTTCATATGATCTCTTCGATTGATCAATTCAGTCCCAAGGAATAAGGGTATGGACATCTTCAAGAGCAAGAAGAAGAAAAAGGCAACAAAAATTTTGCCAATGACGAACGACAGAGCGAAAGTAGCACTTCAAATTTGTACATTGGCTTTCTTATTTTCACTTGACGTATATTCTATAATTAATCAGGTGCGGCTCAACCTTTAATCGAAAAAAGCGACTGTCTAGGATCCAAAAAAACACATTATTACATAAATGAAATAATGCCCCAAAAAAGAAAATTGCATGCTCTTATAAATCCTAAATATATATATATATATATATATATATATATTTGTGAAAATAAGACGTACAAATTTATTTTAATGAAAATTTAAGACCTAAAAATATCTTAAATTAAGTATTTTTATGATAAATAAGGACCAATTTACTTTTTATAAAAGAATAAGGCGTATATATAAGTATTTTATAAAAAATTGAGGTTAATAATATTATTTTTTTAAAGTAGTAGAAGTATTCGCACATTATTTTTCTTCTTCTATTAATATATAGGTCTTTTAATATATATATTGATGCATTTTTTTTTTAATTTTAAAATCATTATTATAAACATGTTAGAAAAATTATGTCTGAGCAATGAAATCCTAAACTCCAGTAATAAGATTACTGAAAATTCATCGAAAATAAGTTGTCCGGAGAAAAAGCAGTTCAATGAAAACATTAAAGTGATTCTTAAAAACTCTTAATACATACTAAAAATATTTTTATATTTTTTAAAATTGAACAAAATATCATATAAAAAATAATTTTTTTATAAATATAATTAATTATATAATATCATTTAACCAAACATTAAGTACATAGGGAACAGAGGGGTATGTATTAGTAATAGTTTAAAATTAAATTAAAGACATATCTATCTTCTTCTTTCTTTCTTTTTTTAACTGGATAAGCATATCTATCTTTATCTTACATTTTATGATGGGTAAATAAAAATTAAAGATGTACACATCGGATGCTGGTTGTCGTCTGATTATTGGGTACATTGTCCAGCAAGGTGCCACATAAGATTAATTTAACGGCGTTAAGCCAAAACGGCCAAATATCAATAATAATGATAACATGAGGAACAAACGGCCCATTAGATCAACATTATAAGGATTAATGAGTTGAATTTATTAAACGTAAAGGATCAAACTTATACTGTAGTTTGGTTCGACTTCTTTGTGGGGACTGCGTTGCTGCAAACTGCAAAGGGAAAAAAAATATGATTTTACATTTATTTATTCACATATATGTATTTAATATACTTCAAAAAAAATTAAAAAAAATTATATATTTAACTTTTAATTTTCGCTATATGCATATTTATATGGACGAATTTAAAAATTTATAACATAATGTATTTTGGTTATGGAAGTAGTACATATAAGGTTATATAAGTGTTACCCAATAAACTTAAAAAGAAAAAAAGAGTCGCCCAATACTCACAAAAATAAGTGTCACCCATTCTTTCCATGCCAGAAATTATCAAAAACATCTGTATCTCACTAAAATCAGCTGCTGCTTCATCAAATTGTAAAGATCCGAGTCCGAATCAAATACCTAATTTCTTAATCTTCACAACTCAAAGATTTCTGAGACCATAAATTAAAAAAGGGGCTTAAAAGCAAATTCCAAATTAAAGAAATTTCATTAAACAAAGCTTGAATTGAACTGTAGATTAAAATACATGTTAATAAAAGCAACAGCTTTATTGGTACGTATTTTTTCTCGTACTTCTATGTATCTGGTACAAGCTTACAACTCATTCATTCACTGAATTTGCTTACTTAATAATAATGCTTTTTTTTTGTTTTTTGTTTTATTAAATAATGTCTACAGTTTATGTATTCCTGCAAGTTGAAATTGGGATTTGTTGCTTGAGATCTGGCATTATAAAAGATTTTTCAGGGGAAAATAATATTTACTACTGCTAAGTTAGTAGTCTGGTGATTTCTTGGTTCAAGAGAAAATCTTGTGTCGGAGTCATTTTCAAGAGTGCTCAATAAATACTCTCATATATAGTCAACAACTTACACAACCCAACTCATCATTCAACTCTAATTTTATTTTCCCTCTGTCAATTGAATTGAAAGAAACCATTTTGAAAAAAAAAGTTTTGATCTTTATGGTCATAATAATATTTTTATTATCAAGGAGGAATCCAATTCAAGTTCAAATTCTGCAAATATGGACGAATTAGTTTCAAGGGAGTCTCAGAGAGTCCTGACAAAGCTATGCTTCAAGTCTGCATGTCGATTCCGACAAGTATTAGCTTAGTTCATCTTCCATGTCCAATTAGTTGTCTTCTTCTATCTTATACATAGTCCATAATCCTCATTCAAGAATTATTTTTTTCCACCGTCCATTTGTCAATCGACCCTTTTAGTTTTCAGCGCTATAAAAACCACATCCTCTGTTCTCCACTACAGATTTGCTTTCTCCAAAATACCCTCCTCTGCTTTCTCTCTCTGTGTTTTTTTTTTCCTTGCAGAACAAAAATGGGGAAGCTTTGTTCTTTAAGGAACCTCTTTGTTCTGTCTCTGGCTCTTAATGCGAGTTTTCTGATGAGGGTTATGTACAAAGAAGGCTTAGGTCACTCCATTAATGACATATTTATGAACAAACGAGAAGGATGTCTTCTGGTTTCTTCTTCTTCTTCTTCACCATGTGCTACTGCTACTGCCACTGACACAGAAACCGACGAGGATAAAATTGTCAATCTTGATCAGTGAGTACCCACACTTCTGCTTTTTTGCCCTTTGTTGTAAATTAATACTTCTAATAACATACTGTTTATGTTGTGTCTAAATCTAGTTTGTTTTGTTGTGTTTACTGTTTTGTACTGGTCCATCAAAATCAACTCTGGTCTTCACTACTGATGAGAAAAATCAAAAATTATTATGAATATATGATGTTAGAATTTCTAATCATTAGATCTGCTGATGATATGTTAATGGACCCACCATCCATGCCTACCTCCCATTCCTTCTCGTGGATCTTAGATTCTCCATTTTAGTCAACTACTACTATATAGTATACCACTAACATTATGACTTTTTTCTTTTTTTTTAACACCCACATGCCATTGTCTACTTCCTTTCACTGAATCTTTTTCAAGTGGTAGCATTAATTAATTGAATTATTATACTAATGGATAGATCCTCGTATTTATACGTTTTAATTAATAAAGAATGTGGATGCATGCAGTGGCGACCCGACAATGTATGAGAATTACTGGAAACAGAATGGTGATAAGACGACAATAGTGATTCCAGGATGGCAATCTCTGAGCTATTTCTCGGATGCCAAGAGCCTTTGCTGGTTTTTGGAGCCTGAGTTTGCTAAACAAGTTGTTAGGCTGCACCAAGTTGTCGGCAATGCTGTGACGGAGGATCGTTACGTGATCGTCGGAACTGGTTCGACGCAGCTCTATCAGGCTGCACTCTATGCTCTCTCAGATCATCAATCTGATGAACCCACTAGTATCGTCTCGGCTGCCCCATACTACTCTGTCAGTGTTCTCTTCTCTCTTTGTTTAATGCTTGCATTATTGTGCTGAATTTTTCTGTCTATCTGTTTGTTTGTTTCTTTTATTTATGTTGGTTGGTGTCACGCTCACGCACGATGCTTTATTCCTGTTCGTATCTGAATAGGCAATGCTAGAAATCTCATTTTGTTTGTAATATTAACTTCTAATTTGATCTGAGTAAATCTTTTTGACATTGTAAATTGATGGAATCTACCATATTCAAATAAAATATTATCAAAATTTATTGCACGTTACGTCGTTACCTAATCTCACAAGTTTGTGTTACCAAATTTGGGATGTATAGAATTTGTCTAACTAAATAGAATACATGACAGCTTCGCTCGATCTTCTTTGTAACTTTTACCGGTGCAGTTGATGTTGCCCATATAATAATTTTTCATTCATGGTTAATCAACTGTTCTTAAATTCGTAGATGCATGTGGGAGTAGAAATCATAAGCTTGTTAGTATGATTTTCTGATTTTCCGAGAACACTGAATGATGATCGTCAAAAGAACACTGAATGATGAATAAGTGTTATATATCTTTATTCTTAAAATTGCATGCAAGAGCAAGTTTGTTATTTACAATGCTGATTTAGTTTCACTTCATTACTTTCCCAAACTAACATGCTATCTCATAATATTACATCATGACTCTGACTTTTCTATCTTATAATTAATACTTGCTTACTCACGGATATTGACTTGCTTTGCAGTCTTACCCAGCCATCACCGACTGTGTGAAGTCAGGACTCCATAAATGGGAGGGTGATGCCCACAAGTTCAAGAAGCCTGGTCCATTCATTGAGTTGGTGACAAGTCCCAACAATCCGGATGGATTCATCAGGCAATCTGTGGTCAACCGCACAGGTGGTGTACTGATACACGATCTCGCTTACTACTGGCCTCAATACACTCCAATAACCAACAAACCAGCAGATCACGATCTGATGCTCTTCACCGTCTCCAAATGCACGGGACACGCTGGTATGAGAATCGGGTGGGCCCTCGTGAAAGACCGAGTAGTAGCTCAGAAGATGGTCAAGTACATTGAGCTCACCTCCATTGGCGTTTCCAAGGACTCACAACTCAGAGCTGCTAAGGTACTGGAAGCTGTCTCTGATAGCAGCGGTAAAGAGGTTTGTGAGAGAGATTCCTTCTTTAAGTTTGCCTTCCACAGTTTGGAACAAAGGTGGAAGCAACTTAGAGAGGCGGTGAAGAAGAGTGGTTCGTTTAGCTTGCCCGAGTTTTCCTCTGGACATTGTAGTTTCTTGAAACGAGACTTTGAGCTCCAACCTGGTAACTAACAATTAACAAGCCTTCTTCATTCATTATTCAGATACCCAACCATATATATAGGTCCCTGTGGTTATATATTTACACGAGTTGGCCCCTTCTCCTTTTATTGTAGCATTTGCATGGCTGAAGTGTGAAGGAGAGATAGAAGACTGTGAAGGGTTCCTCCGGAGCAAGAAGATGATAACGAGAAGTGGGAAGCATTTTGGGGTGAGCCCAAAGTATGTGAGGATTAGCATGCTTGATCGCGACGCCATGTACAACCTATTCTTGTCAAGGCTATCAGCCATTAGGTTATGAGGTAGTGTACCATAGCCTGTAAATATCAGAGGAGAGGAAAGGAAAGAGGGAAACTACTTATTAAGTGAATATCAAGCATGCTCTATTTATAAGAAATATGCACTCTTTTTTTTCACCTTTAATCAATTTTCTCTGGTTTTATTATCTATCTGGAAATTCAATGAAATGAAGCAACTGTTCCATTCCATTGTTGCAAAGTTATAAATATTTGCTGAGAATCTGTTTCCTTCAATATGTTAATCAAAGAACACTTGAAGCCACAAGGAGCAACGAGACCATACTTGTATCAACGGATTTTACAGGAAAAAAAGAAAGAATGGCAGTTGAGATAGACTACATTTATTTACATGATCAAGAAATCAAGGATCAGAATTATGAAAACAGATCAAGGATATATTAAACCAACGTTTGAATTAAATCCCGCGATATTATCTATTACAGATAAAATCAGTTTGAATCTGAAGCAAAGTTTTAATGATGAATACTATATTATGTTGGTAGGACAATTATGTGGTCCTATCCAATATTACACCAGTCTGAGTTCATATTCACCAGCCATTGTTATGTATCTCACCCAAGGAAGAGTCTGATATGCACTTTTTTCGATGATCTTCAGGTATCGAACCTGTGCAGAAAGAAACTCGAAATCAGATGGGAAAATACAACTTAAAATAGGAAACCAAGTACTGTACTAGTTTAAAATCACTAGTAGACAACAAGTACAAAAAAGATTGTACCTGAATTCCTGAGACGGTAAAATATGGTATCTCGAACTTTACTCGGACAGGAGCCTTCCTCTCAGGAGTTGCTTCTTCAGCACTAACACTAGGTAGCTTGAAATCTGCTCTCAACATGTACTCCTACAACAATTCATTCAGATTTACGAACTTACAAGAAGAGAAAAGGCCTATTAATTGCTTTAGCAAGTAATTAGTAATGTTACATAATGACTTCCAAATTATAATATTCAAACCCTACCCTATTGCCAGGAAATGACCTGATATTCCAGACTACAGCATCATTCTCAGGAGCATAAAAAGCAGATCCCATTGATGTCCGAATGTTAGGATTTGTAGCATCCGACGGCACAGGCAACACTATTTCTACATTTGTTGCAGTGCTGTAAAACATTAAATAAATACAAAATAAATATCCCTTTAATGTGCTAATTTTCACTTGGAGAATTTATCCCAAGTAGGAACTTGCTGAGAATATAGCTAGAATGCAGTATAAATGTAGTTATGAAAATGGCACTCACCTGCGTTCTTTGAACTGGCTCCGAGCTTTCAACATGATTTCAATGCGACTTCTATTATGCTTTTCAATTTGTGCTTCCACCCAAATAAGAGGTTTAACCTGATACATAGACACGTCCAACTCAAATTCAAACTGGAAACAAAAGGATCCTTAAACAAGAAACTCCGAGAAAATAAATAAAATGCTGAGTCATTTTGTGATCATCCACTAGACATGGAAGATACAAAGATTCATGTATTTCAAGAGTATAAAACATTAGACATTACATATTGCATCATATAAAACCTTAACCTGAGTTGTAAGTCTGTACGTCATCAAATCAAAAGTCCCATCAGGTGGTATGAAGGATATAGTTCGATCATTTTCAAATCGAGCCAAACGCACACACCTAATGGGGAAAACAAGGTAAAATGGAACAAAAGGAAACAGGAAGCATAAGCATATGAGATTGAATAATAATTTTCACTTCAATCTATGAATATTCATGATAGCTTCAATGAAGTGGAAGACACACGAAAAACATCAACCTAAGAAGATGATGAGGTAACGTACTGATGAAACTTGATGTCATCCATGTCAATCGCCTTGCCTTTTGTTGTTCGACCTTGAGCCTCCAACAGTACTCTATCATTGAGGCCAAGCTTACACTCGGGCATACCACTATGATTGATAGCAAAATCTCAAAATTATGCTGAGTTTCAAAATAGCAACAATATACTAAAAGGATTTGTTTCGAAGAAGCACACATAATAAACACCAAGTGGATCTAATAAGGTTGGTACAGACCTCAAGTATGTTCTCATCTTGAGTGCCCCAGTAACATCCAAACGGATAATTTGTCCATTATTGTTGACAAGTAAGTTGATTCTTTCCACCACGTCCAGAAATACCTTATTAATTAAGTATAAAGAAAGCTTATACATCAAGGTTCCTTCAAATAATTAAGGTGGGGATTGGAACTTGAACCTACTTCATTTTTCTTGTATCTTATCCCTTCACTGCGCCATGATACAGCATTTGTGACAGCCATTGGAGGACGTTGCGTAACTTCCATCCTGTAAGCATCAGTCTTGATAAACTCGCTAAGGATTGCGGCTTCTGTGAATTGTGGGAAACCATAGTCCATTATTTCATCGAGCAATTCATACTGCCAAATGCAAACCTCAATGGTTACGTACATGTATGATGCATCCCCATTAATCTGAAAATTTTGGTTCCCTATTCAGAAAATATTTTCTTACCACGACGACAAAGTTATCTCTCAATGATTCCTCTTGAAACTCTTTGAAATAATGCTTAAACACCTAAACATACAGAATTGGATACTAAGATCATATACTCAAACAACAAATTAACACCCAAGACAAGACCTCTCAACATATAGAAATGAACATAAGATAAAATAATGTATGTTATATCCAAACGCTGCTTACATGGACTATACGGTGCAAAAACAGTAGAAGGCTGGCAGCATTACAGTTCTGTGTAGAGGCAACAACCAAATAAAGATTGTTGTGTTGGATAAAGAGGTAAGTGACACCATTGTCGAAGACTATAGGATCTCGCGACTGAGGATCACCCTGGATATCAATCAAGGAGACCACATATCAATTAAAAACCCAATATTTCTAATCTGTTGCAGAATACTTCTTCATAAAGAATACTGATAGAAATAAAAATCACGATACAGAGGATGAACAAAAAGAGACCTCTTTTTCGATGAGCTTGGTGAAGAATCGCTCGGTTCGAACAGCAGAGACATCGCCACGATAATCGCGCCAAATCAAGACACGACCTTTGATGTCCAAGAGGAAGAGCGCTGAAGCAGCGCCAGACATTGATAACAACAATTGATGCCAACAAAACTAGTAATCGAAAGTAGTAGTAATTTGAATGGATTGGAGATCTCTGTTTTGGTAATTTGGTTTCGTACATTTTGATGAGTATCTCTGAACAATAGACACCTGCAACTCTGGCTGCAATGTAGGAGACAATGAGACCGGTTCAGCCGTGGGTTGAATTTTGGTCCATTCATGCTTTTACTAATCTAATAAGTCTGTATAGCTTTTGTAGTATGCTGAAGAACATATAAAATTCATACTACTAGACTTGCGAGAGCAACTATTGTCAATGATTTTTCTGAACCAGAAATGCTAAATACGGAGATGAGAAGAATAGGTGTGAATGTGTGTATGTTTGGGAGTTAGGCAACTACAATAATGGTTTTCGCATTTAACGGCCGTTAGGCGTTAGCTAGTTGAGAGGGACTAAATATAACGTGTAAAATGACTACAGGGACATATTGCCCCAATTTGACCACTGGGGGTGAATTTATTCAATTAAATCAAACATTAGGGATGAATTTATGGGTTCGACCATTAGGATAAACAATATGGGCCCGCAGGGACTAGGCAGTCACTACTTTGCCTACACTTATCTGAGCCCAATAGATTGGGTTGGGAATTTGTAAAAGTCGGCCCATTATCAATTTCTACGCTATTTTAGTTACTCCCATATGTTATTTTTCATAAAGATTGTAACTCGATCAGATGATCAAAATGCCATTGGAGCAAGACATGATTCGTTTCTTTCGATCGTATAAAAGAACTAATTTAATTCGATTTTCTGAGAAGACCAAACTTTACATCATCACTTGAACTTGAACAACAAGGCCATCGACTTGATAACATAATTAACCAGCGAAAAAAGCAAATTTATAATAAATTATCTTACAAGGAGGAAACATTAAATTAAAAAGAACAAAACCAGACAGGATGAACATAAGAGAGACATACACACACTGATTGCCTTCTTTTTTTATTACATACACAAACTTAAAAACACTATATAACTCTCAAATTAAAGACTTAATTGCAATATTGCATGCACCCACAAATTACAAAACAAGTCTCTATTTTCAAGTCTTGGTAGCTTCTTGACCCTTACCTTGGACGGCATGGCCCACATCCCTAGCCTTCTGTCCGACCTGGCCGGCTGTGTCCTGCACGCGCCTCTTTGCATGCTCCATGTGCTCCGGCAGGGTTCCACGCATGTGTCGGACGTAGTTGACCATCCACGACATGGAGGAGAGGGCGGTGATCCCGAAAGCTCCGGATGCCATGAAGCCGCATACGGCCAAGCCGATGGTGATGGCGGCGGGGACGAGGACGGGGCTGAAGATGATGAACAGAGGAAAGGTGACGCAGAGGCCGAGGAGGGTGAGGGTGAGGGCTGTCCCGGCGAAGAAGAGGAGGGTACCGCCGACTGGGAGGAGAGCTACGACGGCCAACACTTTGGAAGCGGAAGGACGAGTCTCTTGAATCTTGCCTTTGAGGCCTTCCATCGGGTGTTGCTCGTGTGTACCGTGCATTTGAAGGCGTGGATCACGGCGGACGTCAGCCATAGTGGGCGGATCGATGAATTAATAAGGATATTCTTGGTATTGACGGATTGATCAGGAAAGAAATATTTGCTGATAATAATAAGTGAATTCAGCTGGAGATGGGAGGTTTTAGATTTAAAGAGTAAGAAGAGGTGACACGTAGGAGGAGCGATGACACGTAGGAGAGATTGTGCCACGTGTTGGAGAAAGGGTGCGTCAGTTTTGCATGGGAAAGTTGTCGTGTTTTAAAGCATTAAGTTTCCTTTTGCTTTTTGTTGGCTTCTGGATTCGATGTGCTCAAATTTTTGGAGTTACTGCTTTGAGATATGAGCCTCTCCGGCTCTCTCCCTATTTTGTTCCAAAATGTAACGGCACCTTATTTTCAATTTTGTTTGATGTTTTGTTCACTCTTGAAGGTTATGAATTGGAGCATTAAAAAAAAAATAAAAAAATTATGAATTGGAGTATACAAACCGACGGAGCTAGGATTCGATTTTAGTGGATTTAAATTATGAATGTAATAATTAAATTTTTAATTTTATGAGTCAAATAATTTTAATAAATTTAAATTAATTTTAAAAATAAATTTAAATTAATTTTAAAATGAAAATTTAACTAATTTTTCGAATTATAAAGGATTCATTGAATCAGGAGTAGCTCCATCCCTCGTAAACTGCATCATCAAAAGAAAAAAAGGGATTTTAGCGTATAAAAAGAAAAGGTTTGAGGACTTTAAAAAATATAAAATTTAGGCCAATTTTCTAAATAATTATCCCCTATGGCAAAAATAAATATCAAATGTGTTGAAAATTAAAGTTTGTTAGAAATTAATTCATGAGTAAAAATGTTTGGTTTACAATTATAAGCATTGATATATGGATGGATTGAACCATTGTATACACAAAACAATTTTAATAAATTCTTAATACAATCTATTTATATTCTCAAAATCTATTTTTTAAGAATCGAATTCATGACCTCTTATAAAAAGACAAAAATCATAATTATTAGATCACGTCTTGATTGTCATTTTAATAAATATATTAAAATTTTCATTTAAAAATAAAATTGCATATCAAATCCGGTTTGACATGGTTTGAGGTTAGAAGATATATTTTTAAAAATGGTTTGAAGATTATGAAATTAGATATGAAAAAGGTTTTTTGATATCAAATTGGTCAAGAACGGAATTCATTTGAAAAAAAAAAACAATCGGATCAAAGTAACACTAAAAATAAAGTGTTTCATGAAATTAGATTGTGTTGTTTCAATTGAGAGACGCTCTTTCAAAACAATGCATATAAATATGAAATGATTGAAACCATTTCATTCGGCATTATTTCTTTCAAATAAAATTTATTTTGTGATGAGAATCGGGGGTATGGTTGCTTCGATTCATAAGAAATATTTAATAAAATTTCGAAGGAAAGCTACACATAATGCAAGTAGTAGCATAGTGGAGACATTATTTTCTTAAAAATGTTGATCCCACTAACAATATCTAAATTTCCATATAATAAAGTATTTTAAGCATTTTAATGTGATTATCTCAACAAAAAAAAAAAGCATTTTAATGTGAACATCAAGCAGACATCAAAGTTGTTCAAAACAAAACCAACGGTAAAATTTGTACTGAAGGAACAAAAAGGTTCTTTAGAAATTATTTGGGCTCAGCATTAAGGCCCAATTGAACAATCGATCAAATGTGTCCAGCAGCCTGGTCAAGGAAGGGCCCTATGTAAGTACTAGCGGCGACCAACGTTTCCACTCTCCCTTCTCCAGTTACCACAGTCAGGTCAATATAATCATATAATCAAAATTATTTTCCAACAGCTCGAAAAATCATTAATTAACCTTAAAAATATTGATAATACTGTAATACTTTAATGCACCTTAAAAAAGAACCATTAATGCTATAATCTCCATTAGTTGGAGGCAAATCCAAATCCAGTGCATATATTCGCTTTTACAAAGTCAAAACCTGCCAATATTCGGAAATTGAAAATTTTCGGCGCTAATGATTGCATTAAAAATTGCCATTCATCAATTTAGCAATCAAAAGCCTTAATCTTGATTCTCTTTATCAAAAGTCAGATCACAAGATATATATTAAAGCGGCTGCGCTGCTCGGATTATACTTTGAACCATCTCCATGATATTCTTATATTCTCCAAATCTGGACATATATATAAGAACACAGTACTAAATCTGAGATTTAGGGCTCAATTAAAAAAAGAAAGATTTCCTCGTTCTATTTAGTACGTATAAAATAGAAATAATTAAAGCATTGTATATATTCTTTAGCCATACTCTTGTTTAATATTTGTAGTTTAAAGTATAATCTCTCCTTAGTGACAAACATCATGGTCTTCATCATTGGTGATCTGACAAAAGAGCAACTTTATGCATAAAATATAAAAAAGAATTTGAGTTAATATATAGTACTATTAATTAGGGATTAGAGTATAAAACTTCTATATACATGGTATTGCCCTAGCTAGTGATATAGGACGTGCCAATACTCACCTCCTTAAAATACAATTTAAATATCGTACAAAACAAAATTAGTTTTGTTATTCAAATTTCAAAAATTTTATAGTATGAGTCTTTATTAATCGGTTAATGTTGTTTTTTTATAATTTGAAGGTCATGAATTCGAATCATAATAATTTTTTTATGAATGTTATGTATTAATACATCCTCCTCGTATCCTCCAAAACGATAACTCTTAGCAACCCGGAATCTGAAAATTCTGAATTAAAGATAGACTATTTAGATCATTTGAAAATCTAGTACCTGGACACGTCTAGAATTTGTGATAGCTAGCCTTGGCCGACAAGTAGGCAAGAATTATTGCTAGGAAACTGTATTTCAAAGCGTTAACTGCGTGTATATAGTACAGTATTTCATAAAAAATATACATATATATGCACGTACTCTAGCTGTATTTTTTGCTGTTTCGAAGTCAAGATGATTATATCTGAAACTGTTCTGTTTAAGACAAAACAAGTTTCAAATATCATTCTCGAAAAGTCCTATTACAAATTTTACAATTTCGGCCGAGATTGATCAATTAATAAATACATGATATGTATATGAACAATACTAGTCTTGTCTTGGAGAGAGAGAGAGATAAATTTAATAATTGAATCGTATCAAAACTAAAAGACAGAAATAATGAGACATATACTATATGTACAAAAACCCAAAGCCCCATGAAGTTAAATTTGAATATAGATTGATCGAAGAAGAGGAAATTCGTGCGTGTATGTGTTAAGAGGAATCATGATATATGTTTTGGTAGGGGGCACTGTTTAATTGAAGTAGTAGTAGAATATATACTTATACATATAATTAATAGGACCCCACATTTTTGTGCAGTGCACCCCTTGTCTTTGCCTGCCATCTTTCACCTGCTCTATTTCATTCATTTGCTTCTCTCCCACGTCTTTGCAGTAAAAATAATATTATTCATCAATCAATATTTATAAAATTAAATCCCCTCTTTACCTAACTTTACCTATACTTATTGTAGCTAGCTAGTAGGAAAATATTGTACAATTTATTAAATGAAGTAACGAACCCTTAAAAACATTACATATGTGGGAGCTGTGATGATAGGTTTAGCCTTCCTCAGGATTTTCATCTTCAAATTTGAAAAGTTTAAATATTTATTCCTACCTAGTACTCGTTCCGTCTTTAAATATATGTTATTTTGACTTTTATGTCGATGAATTGATATATTTAAATAATAATTATGACCAGATACATTATGTCGATGAATATTCCTTCTTAATGGTGGATCTAAGAATTTTGAACACTTGAGGCATAGTGCATTCTAAATAACATTAACGAGTCCCACCACAATTTTTAATCGGTATTGTATTCGATTATGAAAGAAAATCAAATTTGCTAGTTATAAATTATTATACATCATATTGATCAACCTATACTTATCACGATAAAACTCACTCTAAAAATTATATTTTGAGTCAAAATAAATAAATTCAATTCAATTATATTACCGAATACCAATTGACATATAGAATGATAAATTTTATAATGCTTGTATAGAAACTGAAGCATTTAATGATTAGAAGAAAAAAACAATTCTAAAAAATGTTCATTTATCTTAGCAAATACCATTGAGATTTGAGGAAAAAGTAAATAAAAATGAGACAAATGTTATATGAAAGACTCAAAATAAGTGAACATGTATTGGATAAATGGGGCAATTTGATTTAATATTGACTTTTTTTTTTTTGAAGATAATTTAATATTAGACTTAAACCCTTAATTTTTATCTTTTATTTTTAAGTCATTGCTTGGGAGCATATGCCCCCCTAGTGTAAATCCGCCATTATTCTTTATGATCAATTTTAAATGCCATTTTGTGAATTCAAGGCACCTTTTATAAAAATAAAAAATCCAATCATACTTTTTATCTATTTCAATATGTTAATAATATGTATGACCTAATAAATTAGGTCTAAAAGTAGTCTCTTATGCATAATTTTTATTACGCCTAAATTAATTTAAAGGAACGGATGAAGTGTATAGAATTTGAACGAGTCAAATCAAAGTCATTGATTTCATCAATCACTACATAAATCCATGATCCGGAGATAGTAATAATGGCAGTAGACTGGAAACAAAAAAGGGTCAGAGGACAGAGATTTGGTTGAATGATCAAAATTAATTAAAAAATATATATTTGAGGGGAAACTAAGACAAGTAATTGGTCAAAAGTTTGTGGGGGATGAAATGGAGAGGACAAACGACGTGAGTCCATCCATCTGATCACTGCTCAACTGGGACTGAGAACAGAAACTCAAATCCAGAGATGATCGTTTTATTGAAAGAAAGAGAGAGGACACTTTTAACTTTTCGTGTTTAAGTATTTATAGTCACACATAGCATATGTATACTTAAATGAGAGAGAGAGACCGACTGACACTAACTAAAGGAGAAACAGGAAGAGATGGATGTAAAGAAGTACTATTCCTACTACACTATATGATCATATACAAGCAACAACGACAGTTGATTGCAAGCGTGTGGTTAAACAGATCAGAGAAATTCTATATAAAAGACTGAACAGACACTTGCCTGAGAGCTCTCTGATTGCAAGTAAGGAAGAATGAAATGAAATGAAAGAAACTCCATTCAATTAGTACTATCTATTTCACACTCGAAGAAAATAAGGAAAATTAATACTATAGTATAGTCCCTTCACTTCTAAATTATAAATATTCTTGGTACATGAGTATCAGTAAATGTATAATTATCTCCCACTTGTCCAAAATAAATACTTCTTCACTTTCATTTCTTGGTGCATTGAGATTTGGAGATAATATCAAAAAGTAACCCTAAAAATTTAAGGGAAAAAATACACATTATGAGGGTGTCGTGTCTGATCGTCAAAAAAAATAAGGATATCATGTCTAAAACAAGACGAAATATACTTCATACACAAAACGAACATATTTTAAGGACAAAAAAAATAGTTATCTTTCATTGCCACAAATTAACCTGGTACTGTTTAATATTGATGTACATACACGAGTCCAAAAATGAGAAGTTTATTTTACATATATAAGTCGATCGACCCTCACTATACAAGAAACATAGATCTGCGTCATTGAAATTTTGTCGTAGATATATAGAATGCCTGCGTTTCTCATGTAGTGCCTTAAGTCTGAATAATTTATGGCATAAATCAGATGACATACATACTTATTTTATTTATGTATCATGCCATGAGAGTGTGATGACCATATCTTTCTCATGAATGTGATGATCAAATAAGAAATACATGCATACACAATGCAATCAAGGAAATCAATAATATCATGATGAACTTATATATAGATGAGGCCGAAGTGACAGAGAAAAAATTCATTAGGAAAATATAAAATAATCCAATCAAGATATTGACCTAATTTTTCGATATTTCTCCTTGTGGAAGCCGGGGTTCGATTATGGGAGTAATAACAAAAAAAAGAGAAAATATAAAAGAAAAGGTAAGAATTAATGTGAGGAGTAATAAACAAAGTTAATTAAGAGGGAGATATAGAGATGGAGGTGTACTGTGTCATGGAATTTTTTTTACCTAAGGTTTCTCTGTGCTGTCAATGAATGCTTTGAAAGGAGAACAGTGAATTAGGAGGACAAGCAATAACACATAAGAGAAGAAATTAAACCCTTTGAACTACTTTACATATCGGATCCAAAGAGACCTCTTATAACTATGCTCAATATTTTAGTAACATAGAAATTCGATTTTGAAACAAAATGGAAAAACATTGAATTTACATCAGAAGTTCAAGAACAAAATTTCTTAATAACCATTAAGCTGATCTTTAAAAACAAAGTACCCATTAATCTTTTCATGTCTTAATTAAGCATATGTCTTGCCTCGCTGTAATACTTTGAGTTAGATTTTTCTTTTCCCTCTTTATTAAGTATGATATGAAATGAAAGCCTACTTTTTTATAAAATCTACGCACAGAGTTCAGTGAATCTGGATGATCTGAATTTTTATTTTTTTTTGAAGAAAGTAAGACGGTGGTCCAACAAGGCAAGCCGAAAGAGACTTGGAAGGTATAGTCTAAAGTTGGACTAAATGCATGCTAATTAAGAGAGATACAGGAGAGAAAGTCATCTTGAACATGAACATCAATGTTTATTTCATTTATTATTCCTCAAAGCAAGCATATAATAATGAAAAATAAACAATGGAAGACGACTTGAATACAGCAACTCCACATGACTGCATATTAATGACTCAATAGATCATAGTATAGCCTCACACTTGTCGACATAGCCCTTATTTAGGTCTCCAAACTTCAAACGGAAAAACACACAGTACATCACTATATTACATATTATAAAATCCATTCTTTAATATGAGATCGACAACTCAATTACTCTAAACTGGTAGAAAGTCTGGGAAAATAGTAGACGACCCTTTTGAGTGTTCTATAGCTACATGAAGACTCCATGTGAGGCTATATATTTTAAAAGGCAACCCCCAATTCCAAACCTTACTAATAAATTACTATATATAAATATAAATATATATAGAAGAGCTAGCATACCAAGTGAGAATGAGAGAGAGAGAGGGTCTTCATTTCTTATCTCAAAACCCTAGAGATGGCCTTCTCCTCCATCATTGATGGTGTGATGATCACTCCAGGGAAGAGTATATGGAAGTGAGTAAGTTGGAGTGAGTGGCTGGTGATGATAAAATGCTGCTTCTTCATTTCCCATCATTCTTCGGCTAAATTCCATCGGCCTCTGCCGGGGAACGACGTTGAGCGGTTGAAGGGGGTTTATTACGGTTGCGGCTGGAAGGCCCGAAGGAATCTCGTTGCAGGCGAATCGGAACAAGTCTGCATTCGCTGCATCGAGTTCCTTCTGAAGCCTTTGAACTTGTCTCTGAAGGAAAGAGATGGCTCCGACGCAGCCGTAGACCGGGTCCCTTATTCTGGCCTCGGCTTCGTAGGCGAGGGAGTTGACGGCATCCTCTCTTTGGTGCGGGAGGAGTTCATTGAGAAGCTTAGTCACGTTGCTTGCGCCAAAGATTTTGTGGACATTGGCGAATTTTTGGGGTTCCTCTGGTGGGAAGTATGGAGCAAAGATGCAACCTGGCATGCATTTCCTTCTCAAAAACTTGCAAGCAGCACAAGGTGAGTTGTATGAACTTGATGAAGCCATCTTCCTCCTGTATCAATTGAAATTTCTCATCATTAATTAAACTAAAATTTTAATGTGTATATCTTTTTCTATTCGTTTGTGTGACTTAAGTAGTCACTCTGTCTCCCTTCTGTTTCTTCGACTGCCCTTCTTCTAGCTACTTCTTTTAAACATAAATTTAAATGTTTTTTTACCTCTAGGGTTTTCCTGATTTTTTATTTTTCTACATGAAGTTTTAGATGATGAGTAGAATGTACGATTTAAAAGAAAATAAAAATACACTATAGTTTAATTATGCACATGCATTTTCTTGTGGGTTCAGCTTAAATCTGGCCGGAACTGCCACTTTAATTCTTTCTTTGTTAACATGATTATAGATGCACACATGTGTGTAGATTGCTGTTTCCTCTGCCATATACAGTGCTTTAATTTCATCTTTTAGCTAAGAGAGAATTAAAAAAAATAAACAACTTTTGATCCGATTCTTACTAACATTCAATCTTGACCACAGCCCACCGGACTCTCTCCATGTCACACCCTTGATTTTGGGGTTATAATTTTGTCTTCTCTGTATAATATATAGCACTGATCATCATCGACTCTCTCTTTCACTTAGACACAACAGACTATGACACATACACAAAATTTAATTACTGAATTTGGAAGATGTTGTATTAGGTCCGAAATATATATGCTTTTGATCTTTTGAGATCTGACATTAGGAACTCACCATGATTGAAGAAAGTTATACCCTAAATTGAAGGCTTTAAATTCTTAAAAGGGTTTCCTGTAGTATCTCTTTAGATCATTTAGGCTTATTACCATAAAATAAAAGACACGAAAAAGAATGTATGCATAAAAGGAGGAAAAAAAAGCAGCTATAAAAAAGTATACGTGTTACCTGCTTGTGATCTAGGTTTTTCTTTGATAAGAGTAACTTTTTTACTTTTTTTTTTCTTTCTTTCCCTTCTTGAGAGAACTTCAAAAGATTGATTATATAAGCTCAAAGGGTTGATGAGCCTTAAAAAAGGAAACCCTAATTATAAGCTTATAAGAAGTTAAGAGAGAGAAAGTGTGTTTGTGGGGTGAGAGAGATAGGGAGAATTGGCCCTGCAAATTTCAGTGACCAAAAAGGTATCAAGAGAGAAGGGAGAAGGCAAAGAGCATTTAGTGGATGGAGAAGATTGAAGGCAAAAGACAAAGGCAATAAATGGGAGGTACACTAAAGAATGACTATGACCTTGCATCTAATAATAATATCATTCAAATGCATGTGGGGATCTCTTCCCATATACATTTCATCCTTCATTTGTATAATTCCCCATGCATTTAGACGCACTATTATACCTTTTTCATATGCTAAATACTATTTTAAACCATACACTAAACACATATTAAGATGCTTAGTACAATGGTAATTAGTATGCATTTGCATATATACAAGTTGGAGAAGTAAAAGTACTTGTTTAAAAATGCCATTCTGGTCGCCAAAAACAGCTCGGGAGCAATTTTCGTGAATACCCTGAAAATTAATTAATTAGTAAGTTAATTAAATACTAATTTAGAGTCATAATACTAAAAAAATTACATGTATGAGAATTGGGAAGCCAATTCTATTACCTTTGTATTCAGGGAAAGCTTTGTAAAAGGTGTAATTGATGGTGATGATGTTGGTTGCCAACTTGGGCAGTAAAAATCAAAGTGAAATTTACTCAAATTGCGCAAAAATGTCTTTGCTTTGCCTCACAGTTGAACAAACCGCATCCATATATATACAAGGAATTGGTGGTAACTTGCCTCTCCTGGATAAAATCTTGTTCATTTCAAGGAGACAAACTTATATATATATATACACACATATATATTACTGACCGTTGCACTCGGGAAGGGTGTTAATTTCTTCATCTTGGATAAATATTCCGATTCTCAAAATTGGGATTTTGTTGGATGTAAAAGAGAAAGGAAATCCGCAAATTTGGTGCATTCCGGGATCACTATAATTAGATTGGTATTGTACTTGAAGGTTCGTTACTACAAATTCACTAACTACGCTCATATGATAGATCATAATATTGGTCGTCTCAATTAAGATAACTTCCGGAGACCGAAACTCTTAATCCTCCAAATTAGATAAAACAGTAGGTGTTATTGAAAACATTTTCTTCAACTAGACTACCGAAACGAATTATAACGTCTCTATATGTGAATGTACTTTACTAAACCAGTTCCTCTTCCGCTTTCATTAATTTATTTTCCAATTGCGGTCACGCGGCTAATTGGATGTCTTTAAAAGATATCAACTCCCAATTATCGATCTAAGTTAGAATTAGGTTTGTTAATTAATGTAATTAATTAGAAATAGAACTTGCACGGATTGTAGCTCCTTAATCATATATAACATGTAGAAGTACTATATAGTGTTCATATATATAGTGTGGTTATGATCATAGCTTTACCTAGCTACACATATGAAGTATTTATGTCGGAGATGTATATGTTACGGCTGCTACCTAGGCTTCTGTTAGGAGTTGTAAAGAGAGAATTTAAAAGTAGTGATGTGAAAAAGTGCTTTAAAGCGACACCTTGACTTGATAATCCATTGAAAAGGAAAAACTGGAAACGAACATATCATCACATTCAATTTCATGTATTGACTTCAGTCAGCGACTGAAAATCCGGTGATCAAGTACTTGAAAAGCCAGTTTGAAAAATAATTTAAACCTCAAATCCCCAAAATTCTTGCAAAAATAGTCAACATAGGTTAACATATGAAACGACTACTCGGACGTATAAATTAATAATTGAATACATTTTTATGTATAAAGTTTTCTACACACAGTGTACTGATGAGCCATATCATGATCAATTAGGTTTGTGTGGTGAAGGAGTCAACTCAACTCAATCGACTTGATATAAATTATTCTGTTTTAGTATTCCTCTACTTGTTTATGATCTGACCATTCATGTGAAAACGTTGCTCAATATCTGGGTTTGTTTATTTTAGCATAGTTTATTTAATAAGAACTGTATATTAAAAAAGGACAAATTAAAATTATATATGGATGGAGATGGATAATTTAATAAAGCTGTGATAAATATGAAGGACAATAATCAAAGTCATCAGCAGTATGATGATATGATGTGTGATCGATCTCTGTTGTAGCTCTGTGAATGTAACAGGCTGAATCTATTTGCATTTTCAGAAGAACAAGAGAAAATAGTTGCATTTCTCTGTTCATTAAAATTGCTACTAAAAATATATATTAATTAATAGCGGAATTGCAATAATTTCTGTTGCTAGTTCTTGTCATCTCTAACAATTTTCTGGAATAATTTTCACAGCAATTCCAGTCCTGCGGCCATTATAATTATCTCAAACATATCATTCTTCTTATATATATATTAATATTAATATCAAAATATATATAATATATGTATTGTAATTATATATACATGAAAATATTATGTGACATCCTTCACAGAGTTCTCGAACTCTCTTTGTAATATTAATTTAATTTTCTTGGATGAATTGTTAAATCATAGTTATAAAAGTTGCCATATGCACAGTACTCCTAAAGCATTTAAATTTGTACTTATTGATGAACAATTGATCAATGTTACTTGAATTTGGTTGTATTAACCTATATATCCGTTCCAGGATTCTATTTATGTTCGTTCTTACATGATACATATTTGTTGGTATCGTAAATGAGTGAACATATAACAAAATTTGGAGTTTTATGAATTAGCTAGATTCAAAATCTTGCATCATGCGTAGGAAACATCTAATTGTTATAAGAATCTATTTTTCTGAAGTAAAATATCCCACTTGTTGGCCAAAGCATGCACTATTGAATTTGACAAAGTGATGGACGTGACTCCAATTTTGATACAATACAAGATTAGAGAATTATTGTTGGACCATGAACAACTGCCGGCAGCCAGCTGCTGCTCATACACATATCATATACGCATATTCTAGCTAGTAGTAATTGATTGAAACCTAAATTATTCATCATGGTAAAAAAGAAGAAAAAACACTTTTAAAACATTGATTAACTAGTCATGGCGTCCTTTAGATTCTTCCTGTTTTCACAACCTAAGGTAATATTTATATACATGATCATTTTTTATTTAAGTTTGACCAAAACCCTTTGTTTGACTACACCAAACATATATGCAAGTCAAGAATATATGGCACTCAAAAAAGAAATAAATGATTGTCCTTAGAAACATCACGAACACGAGGCTTGTTTCTACACCAGTCTTTGTAAGTGATGATCAGTGAGTGTATGTGAAAATTAGTGATACACGAAATACGCATAGTCTGTAAGATGGGTTGCTTTCAGGAGTTCAATTTATGTCACTAATAGAGCCACATAGAGCTGACAACATGATAGTGACACTTTATAATATGGAAAATGTTTGATTTCTTTTTGGGAAGAATATATATCATCGATCAAATTTATAATAAGTTGTTGTTATGCATGGCCCCCTCTACTCTAGCTAGGTTATTCTAGTTATTATTAATATAAGTACTACTAGTAGTGTAATAATACAATGAAAGAAAGATAAATAAAAAATTATCAAGTCTAGTATATGTAGTTAACCACCAATAAGTCTACCAATAAGATAATACGGAAGGAGGTGTTCGTTGTGTGTATGGAGCACGCTTCGTTTTGCTCCAGATATTTTTAATATATGTGTTTCTTTGTCATATTTAATAAAAGAAAAAATACGTATTTTAAGAGTCCAAACACGCAAGAAATACATTCTATATAGTCACGTGATCATATTGATATGGATAATCTCATAATTCATTGATCACATGTGCATTAATGAATCCTTAATTACAACTCACAAATGGTGCTGAATTTCTTTCATCGGATATTGGCTATTTGTCCGGTTTTTGAACATTTTAATAGTTCGAATTTTTCATTTATCACATTTCACTTATCACTGCTCTTGTTGTCTTTGGACATTGTTGATCTTGTTCCTCATTGTAACCACCGTTACTTTCTTTTTTCTATTTAAAAAGAAAGAAAAAAAAACACTCACAATCTAAGATAAGTAAATTGTTTTGAATAATTACAAAATTAGAGGCAATGCTCAAATAGTAATAAATTATACATACAGGGATGATGATGATGGACGTTAGCATCTTGAAGAATAAAAATGTAAAGGAAAAAAAAAAGTGGAGAAGGGAGAGTGGGGCCCGCCAAAGGGAGAAGGAGAGAAGTAATTTTCAAAGACTGTTGTTTGTGTCAATTGCCCGACCACTCTTCGTCTGTCCTTCTCCTCAAACCCCATTTTCTCCCCAAAGATAAGGGTTTTTTCTCATATCCCCCCATGTGTTTTCTGGGCCCTCAAATATGTTATACTTCACATCTATATATATCCATCCCCAATTTTAGCTACAAATTAAATAATCCATCATCATCATATTTTAATCCTGTCAATTAGTAATCTATATCAAATTAAGGTGCTTCCGCCGTATGATTTTGGTTCGTTGTTCCATTGTTTCCTTCATTTGAAAGTGTAGAAAAAGGTTTTTCTTAGGATCGGTGAATTTTGATGGGGAAAGTTGCAGACACAATTTCTTCCTAGATTATTAGGTTATACTGGTACGTAATTTGGACACGAGTCCCTCAACATGCAGCTAAAATTTCACTGATTCGGTTATTAAAAATGAAAAGGATTCTCGGGAAATCTAAACCCACTATACGCCACACTTTCAAAAATTAAATTGATTAATTTAGTGATCCTAATGATTAGAGAGGTGGCCGGGCTTAAATGGATTGATATATACATGATTGGTCTTAATTTGTATCGACTCACTATAGAGATACATATGTGAATTAAGCACGTACTTTTATTTATTTTTATTTATTTGTCTACATCTATCTATATATATATATATGCACTACACGTTTATAATTATGAAGAAAAAACCAAAGGTCCCTTTTGATTGATCAGGTTAATTAATTATTCATCTAATAATTGAGTTGGGACGTACTTGGAGGAATTATAGCTTTCATCATCTAGAAATTTGCACTTTTTCTTTGACCTAATTAGAACTATCACAATACAATCGCAATTAATGTGTCTAACACTATTTCAAACACGACTAATCATATGTTTTGACCATAAATATATATATCATATGTTTGATGTATCCTAAAATAAATTCGAAAATTCAAACTACCTCAAAAAATATGGTATTTAAAGTCTGCTTCAAACCAAATATTGAAAAAAGGCAGTATAATATACAAATCCATTTTGCTCATTATATATTTCTCATTTATTTTTTTATTTTTAAAGACAAAATTTTTCTTAATTTGTTACGGCTATTATCTCAAAAAAAATCGCCAACAAAATCATGTTTTTATCGAAAATTTACTAACAAAATCATCCTTTTCGTCAGCTGCTGACTCAAAAAAATGACATGTCATCATCCTCAACTTTCATAAAAAAATCCAAATTCCGGCGACCACCGATGGTGGTCCGGCCGCCAATTTTGGCGGCGATGCCGGTTGGTGGTCGACGGAATCTAGAAATTCTTATATAGCCAAACTTGTTTCGACAAGATAAACACCGTGGTGGTGTGTGGGATTTTTCAAATTTCGAACCGTTTGGTGTAGATCTAAACTTAAAGTATTATAGAATCTAGATTTTTTTTAAGGTTAAGGATGATGACATGTTATTTTTGTTGAGTCAGCAGGTGACGTGTTGCTTACATGGCTGTCACATGTGCATTTTTTGTCGAAAATCATAATTTTGTCAGCAAATTTTCGATAAAAATATAATTTTATTAACGATTTGTTTTTAGGTAACAACTTGTTAAAAAAATAGATTTTGAAATAAAAAAAATGTTAATATCCCAACTAATCTATGGATAGAGCTAGAGTAGGGGATTAGGAAACTCAAGGCAAAACATATATGCAAAAATTTTGAGAAAGAAAGAATAGAGAGCTAGAATATTTAGACTCGACAGACACGTTTATGAGCCTTTTCAGTACTCGTGTGGTTCATGATCGAGTGAGCAGCCTTTGAGATCAACCTAGGACTTTTTCGACCATTTTACTAGCTAGTATAGGACTTTACTAAAATTATAGAATCACATGACTTGCAATTTGCGTAGCACTAGTACAAGTTTTTCGGATAAAATTATAAATACGGGATAAAATGAAATGGTTGAATAATTAAAATATATTTATTAATATTTTATTTTGAAATTTTATGTGTCCGAGTTCTTGAGAGAAATGGATTACAAACACATAAGATTTGATCTTTATAATATCATTGAAAATTGAAAAGCATCTTATTCAAAATAAATAATCATGAAGTGCCATATATATATGATATTTCATTCAATTTTGCGAAGTATTCAAGGGTGATTCACGTATCCAACCTACTCTAACTTTACTGGGTTTTGTCAGATGGCTGTCGTTGTCGTCTAAGGTTAGATTTGTTTATGTGGTGGTTTCGACTGAGTTTAGTGGTAGAATAGGTAGCGGTTCAATGGGGTAATCGATGGAGAATCGATTCTTCGGTGGCGAAATTGGGGAATCTAACAGTCGATCTCTTTATTTTCTGAACATATGAGCAGAAGACGAAAGCAGTAGCTCCGTCGCCACGACCTCCGCTCCGATGTTTAGGTGAGATTGTTGACGGCGTTGTTTGAGAGAAGGATCAAGAGACGATTGATTATGGAAAATTTCAAATTTGATTTTGACTTGGTGGCGATTGATGGTGACTCGTGGATAAGCCGATTTGACTCGGTGGCTGGCAGCTCTCCAATTTTCTCACGTTTTCATTTTCCTTTTTATTTCTATTTTGTTGTATAATTCTTTATATTTAATGGCCTTCTAATTAGATTGGGTTGGAATGGATTGCTCAATCCAAGTTTCGCGGGTTGAAATAAAATCTAACTTTTTATTTTCACATCTTAAAAATTTCCAACTTTTATGGGTTGGTTTCGAATGTAATGGAAGTTGGAAAATGGTTAGTTTTTACAACCCTACAAGTATTGGACTATTTAATACCATGCAGGCCTGGTTCAATAATTTTGAGCTGGTCCAGAACTAACCAAGACGATATTTCAGGCCCATATGGAACATCATGGTTAAATTTACAAAAAGTAAATCGCTCCTGCTAAATCAACTCCGTTTCGATACGGACACTTCAACACTGGTTCGGTCGAACCGATTCGAATCGAACAACAACTAGACATACAGTCACCAACACTACCAATTAGAAGTAGACATTTGGTGCTTAGGTGGAGTATGTTTTTAACTCCAATTTCATCCTCATATCAATTAAAACCTTCAAAACGTTCCTCATAAAACTGTTTCTGCCTGTTACCTCCCTTCCCTTCATATCAAATTCCGTCATGGTCTGCTGTGACGACGATTTCCCTCTCCTGAGCGACAACCAAACAACACCACACCACCTCTATGCGACTCCAAACCGCTTCGCATCCAGTACGACTCCGATCGATGGAGGGACCGGTAGCAGCGGCGGTGGTAGTGGCGAGGAAGTCCCGGCGCAGATGATGACGAAACGAACTCCGACTTTAACACTGTAATTGAGAACTGCAGTCATGGAATCGTCGAGAAGAGGAAAGATAGAGGTGAGATCGGCGATTACAGTAAAAACAATAACAGTAACAGTGTTATGAAATCGAAATTGACGACGAGCGGCGAGTACAGGATGGAAGGAGAAGAGTGGAGCAACGCGGCGATCAGTAGTTCAGTGGAAGACGTGATCGATCGTGCCGTGGTCGACGATGGACGAGTGTCTAAGACGGAGCGGCGGCGGATATGGCGTCGGCCTGAGAAGGTAGATGGGGATTCGGGACGGCGAAAGTGAGGAAGAAGACGATACTTTGGTGATATGACGAACTGGTTCCTACATTTATTAATTTCTTTCGATCTAGCCATGTAATGAATAAACAATTCATCTCAATACTTTTGATTTTGGTAAAAATTTTACTAAATTAGCATAAATTCATCTGTTAGTTACAAAGACAATTAGGTCAATGCCTTTGTAAGAAAAATAAAAACTTTCAAATTTTAACCCAATTGTACATTCTAGAATGAAGGAAAAAGGAATTCTGCCATTTTTTGTTCATGATGAGTATGACTAATAATTTTTCAAGTTAATGAAAAGGCCGTCACCGGATGACAAATATTAATTCTAGCTATAATCAATTAATCATAGTAGTCAAGATACCCCTTCCCATGGTTTTTTCCTCAGAAATTAATTTTGAATTTTTTTGTATCGATCGTATCCGGTTTTAATTTTAAAATATATTTTAATAATCTTTATTACTTGAGTTATTTTATAGAGGAAATAATTTTACTTAATCGACCGATATACCTCGAGTCGAACCGTTACGATCTTAACACGAATCGTGTTCTAAAATAACATCGACCTAATTAGCTAAGTAATTAATTAGGAGTGTAGGTTACATGACTAATTAAGCCAAAACCTGCTAAACCTAAATCAACTATTATGTTTGCTTACACATGCAGTATGGCTGCAACTTGCAGCCGAAAAGGAGGAAGAGAGACTGTTGAATGTTGAATTCAACACAGCTTATCTCTTGTCTTCTGGACATCCAGTCCAAGTCGGTACAAGCTAGTATAAATACATTTCACAGTCCAATACAGTATAAATATACAACAAACATAGCAATCCCAGTAGTGTTGTCATGACACAGCGCGAGACTTATGGAGGGACTACGGGCCATAATTCAGGAGCTCGTCCAGAGTCTAGATGAGGAATAGTAAAGATAGCTGTCCTAGCTAAGGACACCTAGACTTTATCGACGAGCCAATAGAGATTCGATAAGTGGTTCCTATAAAATTAAATAAATATCTCTTTATGATTGATTGAAAATCGATTTTGATAAAATTATTGATTACGACTCATCTAGTCGATGAGGTGTATGAAATGATAATATTTTATTATCATGGGTAGATTTTAGAATATTTATATATATATAAAGGGGAGGGAAAAATCCTCCTATAATTAAGGGCTACTCACGAGATTTTATATCTCATAAACCTCGATTTCTAATTTTTCAGGTAACAAGTAGTTTGGAGTAGTGATTTAAAATTGTCTTCTTACGACGGTCAAGGTAGGTTACTCAACAGTCTCAAGCGGAGCTTAGCTTTGAATATAACTTATGGGCTGCACATTGTGGTACAATTTAACCTGGCTTAGTGTAAATAAAGTTAAATGTGAAATATATTTTATATCTTAATCATGATTTAATGAAGTGTCTAATTAACATAATTTGCTATAGATAATTTGACACTCCTTGAGTGATCTCCCGTCCTTAATGGTTAAGGAGGGAAATTATGAAGGGGTGTCACAATTTTTTTTTCTTCTTTTTAACGTAGATTCTTTTCACTCGGTATAAGTTTGCAAGCGCCTTCGACGGTTTTCGAATCAGGATTGCATAGGACACAAATTGATCTTAATAAGTACATTGATCGATGGGTTGATTTGTATCAAAAAACAACAATTTTAGAGTTCAGATACGGGAACATTTGCTGGATTGTAGGGACTTCAACACTAATACGGTTAAGTTCACTTACTCTAGTTTGATGTTTACTTTTGGTCACCATAAATTTCATTCATTGTCATTTATTTCGCCGGGTTTAAGAACTGAGCAATTGAGGTCCAAAAAAAAATCAATTCTCAACGATTGTAGTCTCAATCTTCATACAAAGGTCACGACTACCATTAATCTACTTCACCACATGAATTTAGAAGTTTTCAAATATTCACTCGCTCAACCGTGAGTAAGAGATAATCGTAGATACGATAATGAATTCAAATCGACACTCAGTACTCTACATACACATTAAGAGGTATTATATTTATTCTGATTGGATCGATAGTTATAGCCATACACATATAATTTAGAGGTATTTGTGTATGATGGCGGGATATTATTCATCGATCTATTTAATTTGATCAAAATCTTGTACGTTATCCATGGAATTCATGTGTTTCATTGTTGTTTTTAGGTCGCTTCATGTGTTAGTAGTGATGAAATTAATTTTGAATTTTTTTTTTGCTTTTTAACGTAGATCCTTTTCACTCGATATACGTTTGCAAGCGCTTTCGACGGTTTTCGAATCAGGATTGCATAGGACACGGATTGATTCAATAAGTACATTGATCGATGGGTTGATTTGTATCCGAAAACAATAGTTTTAGAGTCCAGGGACTGATGGAAACATTTGCTGGATTGTAGGGACTTCAACACTAATACGATTAAGTGCGTTTACTCTAGTTTGATGTTTACTTTTGGTCACCATAAATTTCATTACTTGTCATCTATTTCGTCGGATCTAAGAACTGAGCAATCGAGGTCAAAAAAAATTCAATTCTCAACTATTATAGTCTCAATCTTCATACAAAGATCACGACTGCCATTAATCTATTCACCACATGAATTTAGAAGTTGTCAAGTATTCACTTGTTCACCGTGAGTAAGAGATAAGCGTTGATATGATAATGAATTCAAATCGACACTCATTCCTCTACTTACAGGTATTATATTTATTCCGATTGGATCGATAATTATAGCCCCACGTATACGAGTTCTGTTACTCTCTGAGATCTTCACTGAACAATTTTCTCACACTATTGAGTATTAAGGTAATTTTCTCCAGAAACGATCGTGATTCGTGAGTGATCTTCTCTCTTCTCGTTTTCGAACCTGGGCTTTGCTATATTTTTTGCAAATTTTGGGTTTATTGGCAACTCGTCATATAATCAGTTTAACATTTTTCTGGATAGATTCCAAATGAGATTGGTGACTGTTCTTCTCTGATAAACTTGTGAGTTCTATGGATTCGAGCTTAAATTAAGCATTTCACTGTGTTTTGATATCTGCATGTGATCTTTTTGCTTTCTATTTTTATCAGAGGTAGAATTGTCGGGAAACTAGTCATTTCTTCAGTTCAGTATTCAAGTACTTACCATTTCGTGTTGCTGGAAATGTGAAGATTTTGATCCTAATATATTATATCTGTGTTGTGTTTGAGAAGTAATGGGTTCTCGGGAGGTTAACCTTGTCAAGTTTGTCTCTTGAAGGTTTGGATATATTTGGCAGAGAGTTTTGAAGAAATTAAGAAGCGCAAAGGAAATTTGTCTGCATTTGGTTCTATCGAAGGTCCTGGTGGTGCCTCTGGAGGAAGTGTGCTTCTCTTGTTGCATGCACCTGATTGAACAAAGGAGGGGTGAAGGTGAGATTCGCTGTTTCATTGTGTATACAGGAAATGCACAACATTTTTTTGTTAACTCATTTAGAGCTGCTATCCGTGATCACAGTGAAATATGGGCTGACAGGACCGGAGGTGAGATTGTTATGGCTAAAGGAGACGTGGCCAAAGCAATCATGTATAAAATTTGATTTTTTTTAATATAGAGGTATAAAATCATAATCAATCAGCAGATTACATTTGCCATTGCTAAAACTAAAATAGTCTCATGTAATATTAATTTTAGATATACGGTGGCTCTATCTTTTTTAATCTCAAAAGAACCTTGGATGCCTCAGTATTCGTATATATCTCCTTCTATAATTTTTTAGAGAATGGCACTGGTCTCTGATGCCTTCTTGTTTGCAATCAGAATATATTGGAGTTAATATGAATCTTTTGTCACTTTTGAAAGTTTCGTTTACCTTGCTACTCTTTTTTTGCTATCAGGGATCCTGGTAGCTCCCCCGTGTGGCTGGGGAACGTATTGATTGCAGGGTTTATTGGTGTTGTAGTAAGCCTCACTCTGGTGTATCTCCTTTCATATATACTCCCTCCATTCCACTTTAATTGTCCATTTTGCTTTTCTGGATGAACCTAAAAAGCAAAATGGACAATTAAAGTGGAACGGAGAGAGTACATATTTCAGGTACTTAAGGTATGATATTATATTTACCAGTTTTCTAAAGTGAAATGTTGATTCGTTTTGTTTCTTTCTATTTGAATAACTGGGTTTATTCAACTACCACTAACTTTGTCACTACGCAATTGATGTGTAGGTGCCAAACAATCAGGTATCATTGCAACTTGTGTTCTAACTGGAATCTCGCTTGCTGCCGTACTATCTGGAAGTGTTCCAGCCTTCACCAATGAGACAGCTAGAGCTGTGAATGTAAGTTTTATAAAAATATTTTTTTGGTCGACATAAACTTTATGTGGATGAATATTATACATGCTTCTTAGCTTCTAGATATTATTACCATTCTTTTCCTAACACCAGTCTTCTCCATGTATGTTTGCAATATACGTTTGTTTACGCATCAAATGCTTCGCTACCAGTATAAAGGTTACACATGCTTCCGAGTTTTTTTTGTAAATCTGCTGCTTCAGTACTTCAGATTTTGTCGCTAAATTGTATAAGCTGAAGATTACCAAAGGATTGTACTAAAATTATTTGACCTTTTGAGATGTGTGTGGTCTGGATTTTATATTCTATGTTCCTCATGGTAATGCTTGCTTTGACGATTTAACCGCATAAAGTGAGATCGTTTTTTTTTTACTATGGATGACAGGTTGTGCATGTTGTGGATAAAACAGGAAGAAATGGAGAGAATCAAAGATGCAACTCGAGATTTAATTGTTAGTGCCGAACAATAGCAGTCTGATTAATAGCAATCTGAGTGACTCTTACTTTAATTTTTTAATCAACTCTTGTGATTATCAATATTTCTTTTAATTGTATTTGTGTATATGTACCATTCGAGCTTCTGAAGTTGAATATATGTACCATTCGAGCTACTGATGCGTAAACTCACTAGTCACTCATTTTGATTGTTGCTGGTTTGTTCAGCAGAAGACAGCATAAATATTCCTACTTGCATCACAAGGTGAACAACAACTCCTTTTTGTGCATGTCATACACGTTAGAGTAATTAGATAGTGTGCTCAAGTTCCGTCCAAAGTAAGATAACCTTGACGATACGATGGGAGGTGCTTTTGTTCACCATCATCATTATTCGTGTCATTTTGCTTCTTTATCTTCACTGCCAATATATTTGGCATATAGATATCCCAAGATTTCTTCTCCAACCTTGTATGTGTAAGTAAGTAGAAAGAGACATGTAGAAGATAAACTTATGCCAATTTATAAAAATCTTTTCCAAAATGAGATGTCTTGTTAATTTATTATTACATGATCAAATTGAAGGAAATTATCAAATCAAGTACCGTAGTTTACAAACTACAAAAGTTTAGAAACTAAAATGAGGACCAGATTGAAATAAAAATGAAGATTCAGGACGAGTTCGTCATATCATGAAAGATTCACCTTCTTCCTCAAATCGTCAATCCGATCAACTCCCTCCGACCGACGCCAGCACCGCCGCAACTCCGTCTTAATCGCGCCACCACGCCTTACACCACCATCTCTCTTTTCCTCGTCGACCACGGCACCTTCGCCTTCTCTTCCTCCTATTTCTCGATCTCCCGCGCCTCTTCCTCCTATTTCTCGTCTCGATCTCGCCGCCGATCGATCAACACCAGATCCATTTCTCCTCTCCTCTCCTCTCTCGCCGCCGATCGATCATCACCAGATCCACTTCTCCTCTCCTCTTGCCACCGATCGACCATCACCAGATCTAGTTCTCTCCTCTCTCGATCCAGATCAACTTCTCCTCTCCGACTGATGAACATGAGTTCAATTGGTTCAAGGAGTGGTCGCCGGAGAACGACGGGAACTGGATGCATTGGCGGCGGCAGCGGCTACACTGTTCATTTGGCCGACGGAGAAGTTATTGGGTGGTCGGAGCTAGATCTAAGTGGGGATGTTGCACGACAATGTAAGAGTTATGAGGACCATGAAATACAATTCAGATATTTGGAAGACTAAAATGAATTATGAAAATATATGCCAGCTGGTTATTTTTGATTGGCTGTTGGTAGCTGGACGACATGGTGTCATCCGTTCGGTTCGACCCGGTCAGTGTTGAAACAGTGTTGAACCGAAACAGAGTCGATTTAGCACGCCTCAAAGTTAATCGAAAATGGAATCCAAAGCTGAATGTAATATAGAATTTGCAATAGACCCCAAAATTTTCATCTCAGTGCTGATTAATCCCTAAAAGTTTATATTTTTTTCTTTCTAATTTTTGTACAATGCAATGCTAACAGGAAGAGTGCAACCAAATTGGAGAAGCAACATAATATGAAACGGTAAACAATTCTAAACATTTCGACTTCGGTCAGGAATAAATACAAACAGGAAGAGTGCAACCAAATTGGAGAAGCTTAGCTAACCATTGTATGGCTTCCACATATCAACGTAGCATTTCAAAGGTCTAGGGATTGCCTTCTTCCATCCATCAAGATCAGGCAACGGACCCGTCAACGCAATGGAGCTGTCATCTTTTCTATTACCAAGGTTCAGAACATAAAGCTCATCACCAAAAACTTTCTTCATTGCCTTCAAAGTAGCTTCCATGACGACTTTCCCATCTCTATGTGCATTCTCTGACTCCACACAGCTTCCTCCAACATTAACCATAATCCGTCCATGTTTCTTTAAATTCTTCTTCATCATCTCCCAAGTATTTGGATCTTCAAGCTCTGGCAGTAGACTCCCTCTGCTGAACAAATCAACCAAAATTCCGGAAAACCTATCTCTAATGCTAGCTTTTAAAGCATTACCGATGTAGATAAAAAGCCTATCAGGGTATTTCTTTTCGAGATTCGAAAGCTTGAAAAACTCTCTCCCAACTGAAACAACAGCAGGATCGAGTTCCCAACCGTGGATCGCAAATTCATGATCGGGATAAGTGTCGAGTATGAGACGAGCTGCAGAGCCGGCTCCGAATCCAAAAACGGCGATGGGTCCCCGGCGGAATTATCGGAGGTAGAGTGGCGAAGACGTCGAAGTAAGTTCCGGTGAGCGACTTGAAGAGGAATGAAATACTGTGGATGTTACCTGGACCATCTAAGAGAAGAAGCCTGGAGCCTGCGAATGGGTGGTCGGCTCTTCTGGAAACTTCTACAACGCGAATGTAATTGTGTCGGGATTTGAATTGGGCGAGTATCTTGACGTCGTCGATTGGGATGCCGTCGTCTTGGGTGGTCCGATTTCTGGATTGTTGGTGTTGGGGAGAAGTGGCGGCAATTATCGGAAGAGATGGTTTTGAATTCAAATTCAGATTGCTTCGTTTTGGATTGAATCCAGTGTTTGTTACTCGGAGTGGATAATATAAACTTGAAGGTTGAATTTGGAGGGAAATTAGATCCATTGACTCTCACTCAGTTACCACTTTTCTGTGCGACGACTTGAAACGGCTTTAAAATATAGGGATGGCGATGACTACTCTTTTGGTCCTTGTATTTATTCAATTTACTGAATTGAGTCCTTTACTTTTAATTGTACAGGAACGAGTCCTGATTTCATGCCACCAAAAAAAAAAAGAACGTTAAAATAGTCTGATTCATCTATTGAATTACGGGGATTTGAAATCCAAGACATTCGTAAAACCTTTAACAAAGTAAATACAGACTCTAATGACTTATCTTTGCAATCTATAACTGATTTTTTGCATGTATATGCTTTGTTGTCTGAACAAGCTAACGGTTGACTATTGCTCCACCACGCTATGCCGACGGTCGATTGTCTTTCGTCTTATCCATCACATTGCTATCCACCACTTCATCCTAAGTAAACAAAACATCAAAACTCAGATGAAGGTGAAATTATTCCGTGATGACAAGGTCTTGTATCACAAGTTTTCACATGACATGACTGCAAAGTAATGGGAATAAGTCAAGCACTTGTTGACCAAATCAAAAATTCAAGCCACAAGCAATCTTTCTTCTCCCAATTAAAAAAGGAGTTCTGGTTGGCTGTATGATGATTTGAGGATTCCACAGTCCACGCAAAGGACAATGGCTGACCAACTAAACAAGGTATTTGCATTGTTAATTGAAGACCTCGATTTGTATTCAGACTGGTAAAACTACAACACGTTACCTCTTCTCATCACTTTTCAGCAGCTCACGAGAACTTGAATGCTGAGAACTAGATTTCTCATCTGAATCTGACCTATAGTAGACATTACCATCCCAAATGCGAGGTTTTCTGATAGGATCCATCTCTTCCTCATCCTGCATACAGTAAATGTTTTAATTGGGATCAAGACAGAACAAGGCTACAAATGTGATTATTCCAGGAAGTAACAGAAGATATGACAACTTGCCTCTTCCGGAACTTCCATAGTGGACGGTGTCATTTGGAATTGTACACTGGGGACATGCCCTATTTTAGAGAGTTGCTCGAGAATAACATTTCTGAGAAAAAAAAATGTGTTTGTCAGAAAACAAAGACATGAAAACAAGTATGCTCTTAAGTGGATGAAAATACATCCTATTTCAAATACACTTATTTAGATACCGGAGAGAAGTATACATCTAAGTGAACAAAGTTCAAAAGAATATTCAAGAACATAACTACAGTACTATATTTGGAATCAAACACTAACAGAATTATCCCAACATAGTCTGTGTGAAAAGTAATAGGACTGATGTAAGCCAGCCAGAGGAATCAAAAGAATCAGAGGCCTAGCTGCAACTTAAACTGCATATCAGTAAAAGAGATCAAGTGAGTTACCTTATTATCTGCAAGTCACTAGCTTTGTTTAAGTTGACCATGTTGCTTGGCTCAACGTGAAGGTTATAATGCGGGCCAAAATACTCATAATATTCACTGTGAGGCAACATGTTTTCAGGTTCTACACCAACTGCAACGGCTGTCTGCAACAAAGTGTATGAGAAAAAACCAACTCGTATAATTTTGTAGGAATTGCCAAGAACTTAAAAGGTCAAAATAGTGAAATGACGACCTCATAGCACCAGCAACGAGCAACATTGCCAACGGTGTAACCACCACCACCCAACAACATCAGTGGCACGTTAAACGATCTGAGGAAACGAAGGCAATCAGCGTGGCCTTTAATGGATAAGTTAAAGGAACCCAACCTATCACCAGTCAAGGAATCTGCTCCACACTGGAGAACAACCACATCTGGCTGATACACTTCTATAGTTTTCCTCATAATGGGCCGGAAAAGACTACGGAAACTGTCATCGTCCATTCCTTTGTTTAGAGGGACGTTGAGGGCATAATGCTTCCCTCTCCCAAATCCAACATCCAAAATGTGGCCAGTCCCAGGAAAGAAGTCACCAAACTTATGGAAGGACACGGTCATGACTCTCTCAGTAACGTAAAAGGCTTCTTCCACACCATCCCCATGATGAACATCAATATCCACGTACAATACGCGCTGCTCGAATACAGAAAAACAACAACCTATTTATTATCATTTGTTCAATGTACTAAAAATGTGAAAATCAATGGTCAATCATTTCAAACAAGGAGTATATAGTAATAATTAAACAAAAGAAAGAGCAATATTGGTGTTACCCTGTGAGCTTTGAGCAGCTCGAGAATCCCAAGAACGATATCATTAACGTAACAGAACCCAGAAGCTTCGCTCCTTTTGGCATGGTGGAGACCACCAGCCCAATTGATCGCGATATCGGTGTCACCTCGATTAAGCTTGACGGCGGCGCCAATGGAGCCACCAGCAGAGGCCTGGCAGAAGCCAAAGATATCGTTGAAGACGGGACAGTCTTCGCAGACACTGAAGCGCTTGAACTGGCGGATAAAGGCGGGTTCAGCCAAGTTATCGGGGGAGACGGAGGCCAGGAAGTCGACGTAATCTTGGGTGTGGAATTGGCACATATCGGCGACGGAGGCAGGGTAAGGGCGGTTGATCTTCTAGTGACGGTGGAGGTCGTAGTGGAGGACGAGGTCGTGTGCCATACGGATTCTATGGGGTTTCATAGGGTGGCCCTGGCCGTAGTAATAGTCGCCGATTGTTGGCTCGTAGAAGTAACTGACGCGGTGTTTTGTCCCGTCAGAGCCGGAAGGGAGCGACGCGCCGCTCGTTCCGATATCAATGCAGGCAGTGGTGTCAGACATGGTTAGTTAACAAACAAACGAGGGAATATAGAGACACGAAATAGAGACAGCCGACACGAACGAGGTGGTAATTGAATAGTCTACTCTCCTGAAGTGATGGGTCAAAATGAGTATTTTTTAATTCTTATAGGAGCGTTTTTTCTTTCTTTCTCATACGCATTGTTTTTAGGATAAATTACGAGGAGACCCCCTTCATTGAAGCAAATTCTACAATTTAACCCCTTATGTTTCGAAACTTGTATTTACCCCCTGTAGTTTTTAGTCTGCCAACAGTTTACCGCTTCTAAATAATTCTTTTCCCTCTCGGTGAAGACTGTGACTGCCATAGTTAATTCATCATAATTCATTCTGTTGGGAATTTCATATGATTCAATCATCATACATAATCGATATAAGTAACAGAAAGCCAATCAGGACATGGTCCAACGATTATGGCATTTGTCTCTTTACGAGAGTCGTGAGTTCGATTATTGAGAGAACGAAATTTGAGGATATGAATAGATTGTATTAAGAATTTATAAAAAAAAAATATAAGTAACAGAAACTTCCTTCCTTGCAAAAATGAATTAGTGCCGCTTTATAGAGTCGAATTGTGTTTAAACTCTAATACGACTTGAACGCTTCTTTTTATAGTGAAACGTTGACATAACATATGGGCTTTAAGCTAACCCTAGCGTATTTACGATAATCTATTTATGTGAAGTGATTCAATAGACTATCATTATTGAATCTTGGACGAAATATTATATCCGGCCCAAGTCCAACTAATTAAAACTGGCTCTTCTTAAATCATAGGCCGAGAACTTTTAACAAGATATTATAATCATCGAAATAATATAGAATGAATTTCTCTATTGACCTTTTAATATTTTATTATAATCCTTTCATACACATAATTATACTATAATTATCGATCAAATGTGTACTAATATTATATCACGTATAATCATATTCTAGATATATAATTAGGGAACATTATATGTAGTATATAATTATATAAACAATATTATATCCCTCCATTTCACAATGTATGTGTTTTAAGCTATCGACGCAAAAGACAATGTAAAAGAAAAAATTTGACATATTTTGATCAAAATTAGACATAAAAATCATCTATTTTGAGATAAAATGAAAAGTATAGAAAATCATATATTACAAGACGGATGAAGTATATATAATAAACATCTTTTATTAACAAAAATATAACTAACGATAAGGTCCCTAATAATCTAGAGCATAATCACTAACACATTCTTTTTTCTTAGTTAATTTTGTTCTTTTCAGAATTAAGTATGGATTGTGAGTAGTAATCTTATTAGTTATAGTCATATATTATAGTTTGGGAGATGAAAGATTTTTTTTTTATTCATGGATTGGTTTCTTCGACTTGGAGAATGGGAGATAGGAGATGCAGAGTGTTGAAAGGTAAGCAAGATCGAGAAGCTAAATACTGTTGTTATCTGCGAAGGGTATATTCGACTTTTCAGGCATAAACTAACGGCGACTTTAACGTTTACAACGGAGTATTATGTTTTTAGTCTTCAATCTTCAACGCTCCGACGTTGACATTTGACGACCCTTTGAAGAAAAAGACTTATGGAAACGTTTTTATGGACAGGATGTGAAACTTGCACTAATTTTTTGTTTTATTTTTAATTTAGTCACGTTTATAAGGTCATTCCCATTTTAAGACTGTACTGATAATAATTTCTAAAAAAAAAAAAAGAAGAGTCTTAAAAATCAATCAAGTAATAAGCATCACTAGATTTGCGTAATTCCCACTAGATTTGCTTTATCTTCCTCTTTAGCTCTCTCTCTAACTACAACTCTAAGTATGATTTTAATCCTTAAAAATAATTCTTTGATATTTCCACCGCCATAAACATATTATTTATAAACCCCACCCTGTCTCTCATCATAGTCCATAGATTTTTCCTTCTAGCACACTCTCTCTTTGTTTTAAAAACAAACTGAGATTTTCAGAAATCTTCATTCTTCAAGAATGGGACGTCATTCTTGTTGCGTGAAGCAAAAGTTAAGGAAAGGGTTATGGTCTCCTGAAGAAGATGAGAAACTATACAATTACATAACTCAATTTGGTGTCGGTTGCTGGAGTTCCATTCCTAAACTTGCTGGTAATTAAATTATTTTAATTATTGTCTAATTAATAATGCTTACAAATTTAAAGATTTCATTTTTAATATAATGTTTTGATCAGGTTTGCAAAGGTGTGGAAAGAGTTGTAGATTGAGATGGATAAATTACTTGAGACCTGACCTTAAGAGAGGAATGTTCTCTCAACAAGAAGAAGATCTCATTATCAATCTTCATCAAGTTCTTGGCAACAGGTACTATATAAATATTAAATATTACATTCGTCTCAAAATATGAAAAAAACTACCAATAAAAAACATCGTGTTTTTTGAGACGAATGGGTAGATTTTACAGAGTATTTACAGAACATTAATTTATATATTTATGGATATTATCAATTTATCATATGGTTTTAATACTATTTGGGGATTATAAAATTGCAGGTGGGCTCAAATTGCGGCTAAGTTGCCAGGAAGAACTGACAATGAGATTAAAAACTTTTGGAATTCTTGTTTAAAGAAGAAGCTTCTGAAACAAGGCATTGATCCAACAACACACAAGCCATTAGTAATTAGCAATGTTGATCAAGTCAAAGAAGAAGATATTCAGAATTCTCCAGATAATTTTTCATTACCAGCTGTATTTGATCTAATATCCTATGAATCAGGATTCCAGGTGGAAATGGATCCAATTGATCCGAATCGGTTCGAGGCGAATTCAGAGTTTTCATTCTCAACCAATTATGATCAAGGAAATATCTCTGCCGGTTCGGATAATAATTCCAACATTAGTCCTAATTTTGTTTTCAATGAAAGTTCAAGCAATAGCTCAAACAACAATTTGACAGGACATTTCTCGTGGGACGATTTGAATGATCACGAAATCGTTCATTCTCAAGTAAAATCGGAAAATATATCCAAATCTGATTGTTGTTGGCAACAAGGGGAGATCAGTCAATCTCAAAGTTCGGTTGATTTCAGTAGCTATCCATTGATGTTTCTATCAGAGCATTTTGACTGCTTCCATCAGATATGAATTAATTAATGAATGTATATTTATGTATATGCCTTTGTTTTGCACACAGACACAGAGTCTCCATATACTATATTTGTCTAAACAAATTCATAAACACTGATGTTGATAATGATATAGTAGAAAGAAAGTGCTACTGATTAAGGTTTGATGTGGCTCTTCTTTTCCTTGGAACAGCTCTAGGAAGAGACTTTTAGCTCCGGATAGGTTTTTATTTGGACTTTTTTGGTCTTTTTTTAGCTAATTGTGTAGAGTGGATACATTATTGTTTATTACATTTGATTGAAAGAGTTAAACTTCGTGAAGAGGTTTGAAAAATATATTTAATTTTGATTTTTTTTTTCATTAGAGGAGGAAAATTCTTATTAATATAATTGAAAAATACATTATTGTTATTTTGCTATGGCGCTGGTTGTTGACTTTTTAGATTTATTAAATATGGCATGTATCCAATTTTAGCGTAGTTCTTGACTTCTCTAACGGTTGAGGTATCGTAAAAACTTACAGTAGTCAAACGTGGACGGTCCTAACCTGTAATACTTATGGTTTTTGGCTTTCGAGTTTCCTAATTTGAAAGACTAGATTTTAATCTGGAAATGACAGACAGCTGACACGTTTCGATTCGGCCACCATAAATTTTAAATTGTTTAATAAAGATCCTCCTTTATCAAAAAAATAAAAAATAAAATAAGTGGCTGAGTTGAATCATACCAATTGTCGGTAATATGTAGATGAAGTTCATAGTTCCAAATTAAATAAAGCTATTGATATATTTGGTAAGATCCTCAATGACTCAACTTTACGAAAGAAAGCATGACAATATCGATCGCAAGGCGGAAGTAAAGCTACAAAAGGTTTAGGGTTTAATTTCGGTAGTTCACCTTCCGGTGAGGCACTATTTATGCACGTAAATCTCTTAATTTGACAAATTATAAGAGGGGTCATTATAATTAGAACGAAGTTGGAGTCTTAAGTAAGTACTGTAATTATAAACCTTAGTCAAGTTAATTTGAAGAACTAGTGTACCAAAGAAAAATTGATAGATTAATTATGTCAATAGTCAACTTAATACTACTTTTTTATCATAAAAAAATTTTAAAACTAAATACTACTTACTATTCATCTGTCATTATTGTTGTAACTATATTTTGTTGCAAATTTAGTTTGACTTCTTTGTGAAAAGGTGGCATTGGAAAGTTCCGCCAGCTAATGACCATGATTAATTCAAAAGTGTTATTTGTGTGGTCATAATCTTTCCATGTTGTCTAACTAATGACCATGATTAAGTAATTAGATGCAATTATGTACAGTGCAATTTTATGACATGGCTATAGTAAAAGGCTTGTAGGAGGAGAGAAAAACTTACCAGACATACATGATACGATACATCTGATCTAGCTAGCAAGTCTTTTCTGATTTGAATTTAACACGAGCTTATTAATGTTTGTCAATACTGTTTTAAACAAGTATTATCTTCACTAATTATTGTATAGATTTTTGTACAAGAAATGATATTGAAGTTGATCTGAAGTGGGGTATGTTTAGATTGTAATGTAATTTGAAGAGCTGGCAAACTTTATAAAGAAAGTTAGTCATATCTCTGAGATGTGATTTCTCAGCATAACATAGATGAATCCAGCTTATGTAATCACTCATGCAAGGCCCTCCACTCCATATATCTGTCTGTAGTCCTCCCAAAAGTCTCAAATTGGCTGGCTAGTCTATCTCTCCCTCTCACTCTCCAATCCATTATTGTAGAAATAATAATAATGGAAATGTGGCCAAGAAAATATTTTAATAACCAATAATATGTTTCCAGAGCTTTTGGAGTAGCTGTTCATGCATATATCCTAATAATTAGACTTTAATTAATTTATAGGCAATAACTTTAAAATTCAGTAACATATGTTGATTGTGCTTTTTTTTTTTTTGATGAACATGTTCATTGTGCTTCACTGGTCTGATAAATATACTGGTTAACTACTAATCTTGTGTAGGAGATGGCAAACCACTCAAATTAATACAACTGTACGCATATTGTCGGTGCTCAATTGTGTAGCTAACAAAACAGTCGTCGGTGTTACTACTATTATACTACGTAAAAGTATGTCATTATTTCAAGCAAGTACCAGTTATATTTACCCTAATTAAAATAAAGTTACAGTTAATCAAAGCCCGTTGGCTTAATAATTATCTGGGGAAGTTTTTATCCTCAAGATCAAAGGATCGATTTGGATGCAATTCTTTGAAATTTTTTGAGATGAATAGAGAACTATTTGTTTTATGTAGTCCAAAATGGTTGAATAAAAAAAAGTTACAGTTATACTACTTCCGACTCTAGTTAAGTGTCATATTTCTTATGTATTTTATATTAAAAATATGACAATTAATTAAGAATGGAAATATTATTTCTTTTTTTAATCAATCAATCACAAGCTATCCATCTAAAATTTAATCCATAATAAGTCAAGTTTTAGTCTCACAAAAAAAATAAAAAAATTTAATCATTGGATCAGATTCTGATCCACTAATGCATAGAAAAGTTCAGACTCATGAACTTCTACTTATAGGTATTTAGAGGCGGGGGAGTATACTTTATGAACGACGATTAATCTCGAAAACAAAACTATATAGTATATATATACAGCGTATATACATATATATACTTCGCAAGTCTAAGAAACAGTAGATAAGTTCCTTGCCCTCATTGCATGAAATGATCAAACGCAAGAAAACAAATGCTTAGCTGGATTTTGTTGTAATCCATTCCATACTGATATGATATGGTATTCCATATAAATCTAATTAGCATCGGTACTGCTATTCAATAAACGCACGAGCAACTGTCAATTCATCAGGAAAGTTCGTGCACTTGTATATGCACATCAATATTTAGGAACAGGGAAAGGCAAAACATCTACAGTTTATAGCAATATCCCCATTCATCTATCTATAGGACAAATCACAAACTGCCAATTCATATATACATATGAAAGAATTCCTAAATTCGGTCCCTAACTTTATAAAGTGGAGATAGCCTATAGTTTAATTACTAGCTACTGCTATTAATATCGCCACATAACAGGCCACAATTGATTAATTCTCCTTTTTAGGATTTTCAAATTCGGTTTTCGATAAAAATTGTGACAGTCCATTATGCAAAGCAACATGAAAGATGATGAATTATAATTGTGACGGTCAACATAGTAAACCAATGTAGAAGACGGTAAGTTATATAATGAATTGATTTTTTATATCCATAGTCACAAGTTGCGACTTTGAGAGTGAATGAGTGATGGTGTTTTTAAATCCTTAACTAAACCGGAGGCGAAGTTGCTCTAATTAATTAATGCATCCATAAGTAGAAAGGAAGCCTTAAAATTTAGTGGGTTAACCTTAGACTTTGTGCATTAATAGTGGTAATTCATTTCCCATTCGACAGTTTCTGATTGAGCGGTTCGTTGCTTTAGAGTTGAGTTGAAGCAAATTTTTGCGTTGCAATTGAAGCCCCATGCTTTAACCTTTGTCATTGTCAAGTTGTTGCTCTTTTTAATATCTTCACCATAAATTGTCTTTTCTTCTTCTTAGTCTCTTAGGAGCCAACTACCTTCGTATACACAAAACATGGCAAATAGTAAATGAGAAGTTGCGTCCATATTCTAGAATTTAAGAGCCAATCATGCACCGTACGTGCGTGCTATATATTATAAGTGTCGGTTCATCTATATTGGAGACCGACAACATTAGGACGGTTTAATCGAAATTTCCAAACATTTTTCTGTTCTTCGGTGATCGGAAAATCTAGTTATATAACTACATGCAGTAGAGTGTTCGGCACTCAAGTTATGGATATTATTTTCGATAATATTTATAATTTTACCTAATTTGATTCGACTATTTTAATTTTAATAATAATTTTTCCTCCTCCGTAAAAAGAAAAAATAAAAAATAGAGCAATTCTCAGACTATAATAATAACTCATACGAGGCAAAATTAAATTCATAGTTCAGAAAAAAAAAAGTTTCAAATTCCACGCAACTCGTAATCGTATAGTACTTTTGCCACCTACATATATAGTGTTACTGAAGATGGGCCATAAATACTTGTCTATAGTAAGCTAGCCTGACTGACCAAGTGTTCCTCCAAGTCCAATTAGACAATAATAATCTTTACAATGAATTGAAATACAACTTTCTTTTCAGCCCAAGGGCAACGATAGTCAATTCAGGTATCCATATGCAATGTATCAAAGTACAGGGGGTAAATTAATATTTTCACAAAGTTTAGATACCAATAGTGCTATTACCACAAATTCTGTCTCTTCAACACATCCTTCTCTTCGTTGTTAAGCACTGTGATAGACTCTCTGTAGATATATGCAGAATTGCAGATTGATGGAAGACCAGATGAATCGCTAAATGCGTTTAAACGTGATTTTGGCGACAACGATTTTCCGTCTCTAACTCAACCCGACCCGACCCGACCATGTCGTGCAAGTCTTGCGGCTCCAGGGGTTTGTCACAAGACGCCGACACAGGCTACACCTTATGTTCCTCATGCGGTTTCGTGCAAGATGCCGCCGACAACTTACAAGCCTACTTCGGCGGCGTTACCAGCGAGAAAGGAAACAGGATCCATGTCGGATCATCGGGTAGGGGCTCTGTTCTTAATTACAAAGATAAAAAGATTTTCGAAGCCAACAAAACAATTGACGACATAACTTTTAGGCTCAATTTGAGTCCCTCCACGACTGCTGAGATTAAGACTTTGATTAGCAAAATTACTGATGGTGAATTTGGATTAGGAGAATGGTTTAGTGTGTTGATTGGTGCATGTTCTTATGTTGTTATGAGGAGGGATCGTATGGTTTTACCCTTGTGTGAAATTGAAAATGTTATTGGGAAAGATTTGTATGTAATTGGTAGAATGGTTAATCGAGTTGTTGATCATATTTGTTTGAAATTGCCTGAATTTGATATTGTCATGTTCTTTGAGAAAACGTTGAGTAACTCGCCGCGTTTTCGGAATTTGGATAGGGATAAGATGAAAATGATAAGGAAACATGGTAGTTTTATGATGAATTGTGCCATTAAATGGTTTCTAACGACTGGGAGGCGACCGGGGCCCATGGTGGCGGCCGTCTTACTCTTTGTGGCGGAGATTAATGGCGTAAATGGGTGTAGGATCGAAGATTTGGCCAAGGAGGTGCATTCGGCGGTGGGAACTTGTAAGCAGAGGTACAATGAGATTTTAATAAAGCTCGTTGAGGTTGCAAAGGTTTTGCCTTGGGGGAAGGATCTGAACGTGAAAAACATTGTCAAGAATGCAGCATCTGTCATAAGCTATATGGAGTTGAAATCAATGGAAAAGGTAGGCAAAGGGGAGAGTATGGAGCTTACTGTTGGTTTTGACATGGACGAGGTACTGAACTTGTGTGTGAGAAAAGATGTTGAATATGGCGAAGAAGAAGAAAAAGAAGAGAACGATGCTCGATATTTCGATATTGATAATAGAGACATCGTTCCTTGGTTAGAGGGTGGTGATATTGGTAGGCTTGAGATTTCGCATGAGTGCTTGGCAATGATTTATAGAAATTTTGCTGATGAAGTTGATTCTAAGTTGCACGTGGCTGAGAGCGAAAAGTTTCGGACAAAGAAAGGGAGGGGATTTGAGGTTCCTAATTATACTGATTGGTGGAATGGAAAATCAGAACTGAGCAAGAAGCTTCTGTTAAAAGACATAATGGAGAAAAATGTTGGGTTAGATCCTATGCCTTTGTCATTTGTTAGAGGTTGCACAGAGAGGCAGGCGAGAAGGGAAAAGATAAGAGCTGCTAAATGCCGCATTGGTAAGATCATGCATTCGTTGAATAATGATAGTGACATTTCTTGCTATTCTGACAATGAGGGTAATGTAAAGAAGAAGAAACGACGAAGGAAGAAGGATGGTGATATTGATTGGGACGATTTAGTCATCGAGACTCTCCTTCTCCATCAGGTCAAGGAAGAAGAAATCGAAAACGGCCATTATCATGTGTTACTGGACTTGCACGTATTCAATTGAGGGATTTGCTGAGATAGAGGTCGTCAAACTCGAATGCCTTGCTGATAGAATATAGCTACCAAATGTCATTAGTTCTCAGTTATAGGCTTATAGCTAGGATATCATTCGAAATCTTTTGTGGAATTTGAAATGAGTTGGACAGAATTGTTCATCTTGAACTATTTATCCGCCGGAATTGCTCAGAAAAAATTATAAAATTCATTGTGTAATCTGTTACAAATTTGCACCTTCATTTTTTAATTATCGATTGCGATGGAGGACCACTATCAACCGACAACAGTCAGTTACTGCTAAGCTGATATATTAGTACTTGTTAAGAAGCAGAATTTAGTCATTTCTTTAGCAAGATATATCTTATAAGTTAGATAATATCTTTCCTTCTCTGTCCATATACATACATATAATATTTTTACATCCCATTTTGGGCATAGTTACAAAAGGGTCATACATCTGAAGATGATCATGATCACAGTTTAAGCTTCTAAACTTAGTTAGAACTAGCTAGCTACAGTTATATTCTACTAAATACTTAAAACTAAACACTACCTCTTATCAAGGATGGAACAACAAATCTCCTTCTTTCTCATACATCTCAAAAAGCTGAGGTAAGAGCATTCTGACAAGTCGCTTGCTGTCCACCAAACCATTTCGGTCGCGCTTCACCAACTCATCCACAGTTTTCATCAATTTCCCTTCTGAATTGCCATCAATCAGAAATTCACCCAGTTTATTGCCCCTGGAACCAACAACCAAGATGAAAGAATGAAATTGGCATTAGCAGTAGACCAATCATATAGAATAATAGAAGAGATATCGGATTCAATTAAACACATGTATTTTTAAAAGGCGGTTAATTTGTCTCAAACTAGGAGCTAGGATGTTAAATAAGAGGCTGTGTTTTACCGTAGTGAATCGGCACTGCTAAGTCCAGGGATGGCCTGGCACACCACATTCTTCAAGAACAAATGCTTCTTATAGAGAGCACAAATAGCTTTTAAAGCAAGTTCATCATCGCTCTCAATGACAAGTCCCATTTCTTCCTGTGTTGCCCATGTGTTACTCTTCTTTGTATGGCTAATGGGCGGAAACTTAGAAAACACACCATCATCCTCAGAGTCCGAGAAGCATGTACTATCGTCCAAATCAGAGCAATCGTTCAAGGGAATACAATGTGAATCCTTCTCCTTTGATTGATGAGTACAGTTGACATTCTCAGCATCATTGGTGCTTCCAGTTGAAGAAGGCACATCTGTTAGAGACTTCTGAATCTTAGATCTGTCATTTTTACCAACATTATTTTCGGCATCAAGATTACCATTCTGCTCATTTGTTTTCTCAAGTGAAGGTAACTTCCTTTTAAGAGTAAAGCCCTCGACTGGACACTTTGCCTCACGTAGACCGTCTCCCTGCATTTCACTAGCAAGCTCCTTTTCCCTTGAGTTCAATACTTGCACCGGAGACTCGTCGTCATCATCACTATCCAGGATGATGACATCATCTCTGGCCAGCAGGCCCGCACCAGCTGACAACAAATTAAAGCCAGTGTTAATAAAAAGTGGTAGAATCAAATTACAAAACTTAAAAAAAGTGCTTGATATCAATTAGGATATGCCAATACTTTACAAGGGAAAATGCATAGTAATCTAAAAAGTAACCTATTCAAAGAACTATACTCCACTCTCACAGCTATCATCAATCGAAGAAAGCACATTACACGACAATGTTAAAAAAAAAAACCCCAAGCTCACGGTCTTTCCTCCTTGACCATTATAACCAATATTACCATCTTGAAGCTGGCCCACAACAGGATATATTTAAGAATATATACTTAAAGAGCTGATGACTTCATTAAAACTTGCCAGGACCACTCACATACAAATTTAATAGCAGGAAACAAGTTATGCAGTAGTAAAATTGAGGTTCCATCCATTTCAACACTCAATTCATACGAAAGGTAAGGAATTCATTACCTCCAGCGGGCGGATTAGACTGATCATCCTCAGACAGGTCTGTAAGAATTGACAAAAACAGAAAGAAGTAATGCAGTAGTAGTAGTAGTATTGATTCCATTATGCATTTTGAAAGACTTAAATTAAATAATTATACCTATAGTTGGAGGAGGAGGAGGATCTTCCTCGACCAAGCCTAGGTTTTTTTCTTGCTCTAACACTTGAGCTTCCAAACTGGAGAGACGCTCTTCAAATTGAGTAAATCTCTTCTTCCAATAGAGCGCCTCAGCCATGGCTTTCTCCTTTTCAGCCTCAATGTCCCTATACTTGCCGTTCTCTATCTTCAGTAGCTCAATCGTCTTCTCCAGATTTGCAGCATTTTCCTTCTCTCGATTGATTTGATCAATCAAGGCTCCAATTCGGTCAGTCTTCTCAGCAAGCTCACTTTCCATCCTCTTCCTGTGCGCCTTCTCACATTCATAATGTTGTTTCAGGGCGTCGTTCGAATCTTTCAGAGCTTGAATATTGCTCTTGTACTTATCTCCAGCGTCAAATAGGTCCGACAAGGCTTTGAGTATGCGTTGAGAATTCTTAACTTCATTGTTGTCGTCCTGCTGCTCTTCATTTTGCTGTGGAGTATCGAATTCAGGCTTAATATTAGGTAATCGAGATGAAGACATCGTCTCCGAGAAAGAAGAGAGTGTTAAAATGTTAGGGTTTGTTTGTGTTTCTGCATTAATGAAGGAAGGAGATGATGAAAAATGTATGAGTTGACAGTATATGAATTGAAGAGCCGCTGAGTGAGTCGGTGAAGAAAGATAAATGTGAGGAATTTCAAAAGGCAATTTCATTTTAATTTAACTTAAAAAAAAAAAAAAATCATTTTAATTTAAATGATGAAATGGGCCGATATAAATTTGGGCTGCATTTTACTCCCCCTGTCCACACTCTAGGTGTCGAGAAATGAATTTTGTTTTAGTTTATTTCAATTATTGTTTTATGAAATCTAGACATATATAAATTATTTTTTTGGTATTATTATTGTATTAATTTCAATAATGATTCCATTTACATTATCATTTACGATTTTAGAATAATAAATGATAGTTAGATATGCATCTTTTTTTCTGTCATTCATTATTTCGCAACTTTCATTACGCAATCCTTTAAGGCTGAAGGGAGTATATAGTACCAATTACATATATGTATGATGTTAAAAAGGCCACAACTCGGATTGCTTTGATTAAGCCTAAATAAGTCGGTATGATGTTAGCAAGCCTACAACTCGGAACCTACAACTCTGTCATGATTAAGACTAGTACAAGTCGGTATGACTTTAATAAGGCTACAACTCGGTCATATTTGAATGAAACTACAACTCGGAATTATGTTAATAAGTTTACAACTCGGTCAGCTTTGAATAAGGCTACAACTTTTTATCAGGATAACCGAATAAGGGTACAACTAGGTAACATCATGCTCTGAACCAGCCTACAAGTCGTGAACAAACTAAACTAGCCTACTAATGCTTTATATCTTCTTCCTCTCGAAAAACCCTTCTTCTTACTACAAACTTCTATTCCGTAAAATTAAGTTAACTAGAGTTGTGAACAATATCACGGTGATCGACGTTCGCTAGAGGCCGAGAAGCCAATATATTTTCCTATCCAAGTAGTTTTTCTTTCACATTCCTAACTCAAATTCTACCGAACAAAGCCAATAAATAATTTTCTTTCAGATTTTATTATATTTTATTTTGATTGTCTATCCAATTGTTATGAGGAGATGGGAATTGAAGAGGCTACAAAAGATTTCCTAAGAGAAAGAAAAGAACCGTTCTAACTGTTGAAATTTGGTGCAGAAGGAAGGAAGAAGAAGATGAAGAATATTGATTTGGGAATTAGGGATTTCATTTTGAATCCTTTATGACCGTTAGAGAGAAGAGACGAAATGGCATGGATTCTTGTGTTTTGCATATCTGCTGCTCGTGGGTGAAACGCAACGTTTTGCTTCTTCTGTGCCAATGAGCCTCGCGCTTCATCTCGGCCCAAGGCTCCGTCATGTGTGCTAGCCTAAACCGAATCCCACTCAGCTGTTGCTTGTGTTGCAAGCCAACGTCTTCTCCTTCTTCCAACGCAAGCATGGGCATGATTAAGACTATCAAGCTCAAGTCAATCAAAGCATGGCCATACCATACTAAGTATGGTTTGATTGTAATCAGATGGGATAAGTATGGACTTAGATTAGATTATTTTTTGTACTAATGCTTATTTTAATAGTTTCCATCATTATAGGATTTGTAATATAAATATAACAACAAAGCAATAAGAAAGTTCAAGTTATTGCAAAACAAAAGCATTCTCTCAATCCTTTTGGTTTTCTAAGTTCAATATGGTATCTAGAGCCAATTGAGAGTTTCTTGTTTACAGCTAACTTGAATTCATATCAACCCTCACTTCAAAATCAAAATCAAAATCTTTTACCTCAAAAACATGTCTGATATTACCTCCTCAAAAACATGTCTGGTTTCCCCTCTCCTAAACACCAACAATTACCACACCTGATCGAGATCCATGATAATTGCACTTAGATCTAAGGTGAAATTCAATTTTGTGAATGGAAAAATCAAGAAGCCACAAGAAGATGATCAAACCTTCTCTGACTGGGACAGATGCAATATAATTGTCTCTTGTTGGTTGATGAACTCAGTGTCTCCTTCAATCCGGCCATCCATCTCCAGATTCAACACTGCACATGACATGTGGAGAGACTTGCAAGGCAGATTTTCAAAGACTGATTTCTCCATAATCTCTGATGTTCGGGAGGAAATCTATCTGCTCAAACAAGGTGACCTCAATGTCTCAGATTACTACACCAAAATGAGAACATTGTGGGATGAATTTGATGATTTGAGACCTATCCCTGAGTGTGAGTGTGCAATAAAATGTGAGTGTAAAGCACTCAAAATC
>NW_027266628.1:0-71801 GCF_046630445.1 Rutidosis leptorrhynchoides
TTTAATATAAAAAAGGGCAACTCCGTAGGCTAAGCTCCCCCGCTTTAGGGTGGGGAAGGGTGTCGTAGTACGCAATCTTTTCCCAATAATGAGGCTGTTTTCATGAAACGAAAACGTGACCTCCGTATCACAAAGGTGACTTGACATGGTGTCATTTTTAATATAAATAGAATTAAATTATCTGTTACAGACTGTTTCTTATTTCCATATTATTATTATAATACAGTTTGACTACAAGAATATTATACATTATCCTCGCAAAAGTTTTATTTCTTGATCACTAAGAAAGAAAAACATAATCTCAAATTGACAGTGATAAATTTTAAACTTCTAAACTTAATTTAAAGAGAAGACATTCATTTGCTCCAATTTCCTAACGATTACACCATGTCAAGTCAAGCAAGGAATTCTGATCCTACCAGCACCGTCGATCCCTACGATTTCCTTCAGATCACGGCGAATCCCGACGGCACGATCGGACGGAATCCTAACCGGTTCCCAAACACCTCACCCACAACAGATCATCCGACAGTATTCTCCAAGGACATCTCCGTCAACAAATCAACAGAAACTTGGGCAAGAATCTTCCTACCTCGTAAAGCACTGGATAATCACTCGAAATTACCTGTAATTATTTATTTCCATGGTGGCGGGTTCATCAATTGCAGTGCAGCATCGACTGTATTCCACGTGTTCTGCTCCAATATGGCTATGGAATTATTCTCGATCGTCGTCTCAATCAATTACCGTCTAGCTCCTGAAAATCGATTGCCGGCGGCCTATGATGACGCGATAGACGCGTTTCACTGGATCAAAGCCACCGATGAAAATTGGCTATTAGATTATGCGGATTTTGGTCAATGTTTCGTTATGGGGACTAGTTCTGGTGCTAACATAGCGTACCACGCAAGTCAACAATATCTTAACTCACAAGTCAACGATTCCAATGCCTTGGAGATCAAGGGGTTGATATTAAATCAACCATTCTTTAGTGGGGTCCTCAGGACTGATTCAGAGCTCAGGCTAATTAACGACGCCGTTTTGCCTTTATGTGTTGCTGATCTGATGTGGGAGTTATCATTGCCTCGTGGCGTTGACCGTGATCATGAGTATTGCAATCCAACCGTGGGTTTGGAGAAGATCGGAAAGTTGAAATGGAAAGTGTTGCTGACTGGCTGGGACGGGGACCCGATTATTGATCGTCAGGTCGAATTGGCGAACGCGATGAAATGTAGAGGTGTACAAGTTGTTGAACACTTTGGTAAGGGAAATTATCATGCTGTGGAAATTAAGGAGCCTTCAAAGGCCAACGCACTTTATTTGATCATAAAAGATTTCTGTTGCCGTTGAATTACTACTGTATTATGCATTTCATGTAAGAGAAATTCTTAGGTGCACTTAATGTAATACGTCATCCTCATACACTCCATTCAGATTTGGTTACAGTTAAACGTCCCAAACCATTGGTCGGTTCAGGGATAGAAACTGACAAATAAATGTCAGCATAAACAATCAAACTTTGTCAAAGTTCTTATTTTTGCACAAAGAATAAATAAGAATTAAGTAATTTACTATCAATGAGATCTCTCTCTTTGATTGTCTAATTCATCGAAGTAGGTCGGTTCATTCGAATTTGGATTCATCGATTCGAAAAGGAACTTGAATGCATGATTTTGTTAAGCAATATTACCTCTAATGTTTATTGAATTAGAGTCAACCTTGTAGCCTCGGCAAAGAAGCAGAGCCCCAAGTCCGTCCACTAGTCAATATATCCACACAAAGAAAGGGGACTGCTCGGGAGGTTTGGTTTCATAGATGGACAGATGATCTTCCTTTTTCCGACTAATGCCAATCGTTCTCCATACTAACTTCTTTTCTGAAAGAATAAGAGCTATATAATATGAGATATCTATAGGTCAACCATTGGCTAAGAGTCACATAGGTCTTCGATATTTGAGATGTATTCATTATTCTAACTCTCCCCTCAAGTTGCAATTTAATTCACTCACCAACATGCATGATGATTTAATACAATTATTCAATTGTTCACATCACATATATACTCACTATAATACTATGTTAAATCAAGAAGATGAATGACTAACTCAGATTTTGACAAGATAGATAATGCAACGTTTTGAGAAAGATACTCTGTAAGCTCCTTTAATGATGATGTCCTTTCCAGTAGACTCCTCTTCAGCATCAATCATGATCATGACAAAGTCCTCATATAAGATATAGAAATCAATTTATATAGTTATAGATGTGATCATGATAACCAATGATGACGTCCAGTAACAAGACCTTTACCAAAACAGAGGCCGCGAGTAACGCCATTAACTACCATCTGACTAATTAGCAACAGACCAAATGCCGCCAGTCCGTACCCGTCGAGGCATCATTCTTTTCAACAGCTGTCCCATTGATCATGGCATAGTCGTCATCGTTGGTGTGAATGATGCTGGGCAAGTCAATGAGGATCAGGTTGGTTCGAATGATGACCAGGATGCTGAGCAAGTCAATAAGGATCAGGTTGCTGTCAATGAGGATCAAGATGATCAGGTTGCTGTCAATGAGGATGGTCAGAAGGCGGGCGCCGATAATGATGAGCGTGATTGATTGTGTGAAGATTTAGAACATGTAAAAAAATTCAGGGACAAACCAAGACGATTAATGTGCATGAAAGAATGATGTAAGGACAATAGCCTTGAACAAGCAAGATATTCAGATGAAAACAAAAAGGCTCCACACATCTTGAATTCCATATACAGGTACACCACCAACCGAAAAATAAACTCGTCTGAAACTCTTTTAAAGCAAAATATAGAAGTGAAGTACCAGCTATCTCAACAGTAGACTTTTTATCAACATTATCACCCGGTTAAGAGTATTAGACTATGAATTATCACCTACTTGATTTAGCAGTAACTGTAATTAACATGTATATAAAAATCTATCATGACAACGTGAAGCTTGATTTTGTATATTGTTAACTGCTCTATTTAAGTATCTTGCCTTATCAAAGTTTCTTGGTGTTCATGGATGTTTTGTTTGGAGTTCTAACGTTAATGTTTTAGTGGTTATATGATGATGTGAAATTTAAGGGCTAAGGGACATTAAGTCGATACATAAGGGACAAACGATCAGAATCTTGAATTTTACCCCCTCTTTCTATTTATGAACACCTTTATACTCGAATTTATAGGTAATTTTTTTTTCAGGTCATCGAGACGTTCTAGTATCAGAGACATCGGGCCACTTGCACGTTCAACAAGATCGTGAGCAATCCTATTTAGTTTTGAATCCACTCTTGATACGATAAGATATCTTTCCTTCAACCCTTGAATTTCACTATTTGATTCCACTTTAAAAGAACCTTCTTGACGAAAAATACGAACACTCGCGATTTTACCTTAAACTTTTTATCTCTTGTGACGCTGTACATTATGCTATTCATTATGCTGTTCCGTGCAACGTCATTGTCGGTGTAGAAAACCACCTTTTGTGTTCGAAGATATGGGTCTGCTTGCAAGATTTCTTCGAACATTTTCATTGACTCGTATATCGCTATGAGTTCCCCCATGTTAGTGTATAAGATATTTGAATACATGCTATCGACCTCAGGTTCCTTGAAGTGATCTTCATTTCTCACCGTCTTTGAAAATCCACGAACCCACGACTTTTCCATGTCCACCTTAAGACACCACAAACGAATAACTTATTATCCACAGTGTTTGCATCCGTTACCATGAATATGTCTCCTGCATTCTTACAATAGATTCATTGTATCTAATGGCATTCGGTTGATTCATTGTATCAAATCTAAAATTTGTTCATGGTCGAAGCTAGCTAGCTAGGAAGATTTCCTACGAACACATTCAAGTTATTTGCATTTTTTTCATCCCTGCAAATTGTTTCACCGATCCTTCGCATTTCCTAGCTCCGCCACTACCAACATGTATGACGATCAATTGAATTTATTCAATTGTTCACATTGCACATATACCAACATTGATACTATGTTAAAACTAAAATTGTCTTTCAATTCATAAACTAGTTCATGACAATGTTATGGAAGTTCATGCTCAAGCGTACTACCGCACATTGAAATCTAATGTCGATCTTTTGCACATAATGCAAATAGGTTTGACTTTGTCCGACAAAAAGGGGATTTACCCGGTCGGAGACCTCCTCCTTCATTTGGGATTTAAACTTCAAGGATTTTGATACACAGAGTGACTATTATGTACCAAAGTCGGTGCAAATGCATGCTGTAAAATTGTGGTTTTGACTTCTATAAGAACCGTAGGGAAGGGATTGAGTCGTTGAAATTTGCGAAACTACCGATGTGTTAGGGATTGGTGGGGAATGACAGTATGCTAGATCAAATTCAAGGGAGGTTACGACTTTTGCTATCTAGTTAAAATATAGACCCGAAGTCCCCTGCCTAAAGATCTTGAGACATTTCTATGTGCTGTTAAAACATTGTTCGGTCGAAGAATTTACGACATCATGACCATAGCTTCGAAATACCATTTCAAGGTTGGCGGTTTAAATTTTGTTGCTGATCAATTAAAAGTTGATCGCATAACCAGGAGCAGCCACATGACAGATTCAAATAGTTTATTGACTATGCAACTTTTTCAAAAAATGGGTGGAGATAATTTTAACGTTTCTGGCAGCAAAGCTTTTATTGATGTTTTTATAAACAAGTTAAGTCTTAAAAGAAAAGCGAACCAATAGGGTTCAGGTGGGAGTCTAGTTAAAATCTTATAGGTTCAGGTGCGTAAGAGTTTTACAAGGGGGTATTGGTTTAGAATTATAATAATAGGTTTAGGGATAGTATTTAGTCAGAATTGAAAGGAAAATGTATTTGAAGGAAAATATTTATGAAGGGTTAATATAGTAGTCCTTTATATGGTTTTTTATTTTACTCACCGATTCTTACTCCTCGTTTATATATATATATATATAGGTAGTCGTTACACGTTTCCTAATAGTAAGACATCCTAGATGATTTTTTAGACTTGCATTTAGAATTACTGGTAGAGTGTAGATACATAAGATGGAAAGACATATAAGACACAATAGAAGGACTTGATGCTAACTTGGCTGAAATACTTGTAAGGGGTTTTGGAGTAAGATGGGATGACGTTGATGGTCTGACCGAAGCCAAAAGCTTCTAAAGGAGGTTATTGTTCTTATTTTGTGAATGCTTGTATATTTTCTCTTCTTGAAAAATTAATTATGAATTTACTAGAATGCATGCAAAGCGCGTGCACACTTCCTTGTTGTCATCCGAGATAGATATCCAGTTACTTTAGTTCAGGGCTGTGTTAGTGTAGATGGCACACAAAAAATTATGATGCTTCTAGCAACTACTAAATTTCCTTGGGACATATGACGAGAGGCTCTCGGTTTTATTTGGTCGAAATTTTCTACCCATTTATCAATTAATTTCTTTGATTTATTGTTCTACAATTGTCTAATTTTGAAAGTATATAATATGATATTATAATTTATAAATAAAAATAATGAGATGTTAACCAATTAACCAGAGCGTGGCTCAATGGTTAAGGTATTTCTTAACACTCTCTGTCTCACTAAACACTCTCACTAAAAAACCATACTAGCCTCCTCCTCCTTCCCTGCCGCACTGCCCCTCCTCTGCCGGCAGGGAGGGCCCCTCTTTTCCATTTTTTTGGTCAGTCCCTCTCCTTCTCCTCTTCTCCTCAGATATGATTTTCTTCTCCTCTTTTCGGTTGATTTCCCCTCCTCTCCTTGTGTGTGCCGGTGGCTGCTGGTCGGGGAAATTTTTGGCTGGTGTGGTGATGGTTTGGCTTTAGTGGTTGGCGTGGATGGGTTTTTCAGGGCGTGGATCTCCTCATTCAGATCGACCGACGCGGGCACAATACTTTTGTGTCCTTTTTGGAACGGAGGTGAACATCAATAGCCGGACCGGAAACGGGAAACCCGGTCCAACTAATCGCGGATTAGGGAGGTGATTAATTAGTTATAACCGGTAACCGGGTTCCCGGTCTTAGTTAAAACCGGAAACCGGGTTCCCGGTCTTAGTTAAAACCGGAAACCGGATTGCCGGTCTTAGTTAAAACCGGTATTGGGGTTGCCGGTTTTAACTAAAACCGGAAACCGTTCCGGTTTTAGTTAAAACCGGCAACCCCAATACCGGTTTTAATTAAAACCGGCAATCCGGTTTTAATTAAAACCGGCAATCCGGTTTCCGGTTTTAGTTAAAACCGGCAACCCCAATACCGGTTTTAATTAAAACCGGCAATCCGGTTTCCGGTTTTAGTTAAAACCGGCAACCCCAATACCGGTTTTAATTAAAACCGGCAATCCGGTTTCCGGTTTTAACTAAGACCGGTAATGGGATTTCCGTTTAAATTTCTATATAAAAACCTTTGCCACCTTAATTCTTCCGCATAATATTTTCACTTCTTCTCTCATTCATAATTCTCCCGCATTAAATTTTTTTCTTCTTCTCTCGTCAGTAAAGGAGATTTTTTTTTAATTTATTTATAATATTAATTTATTTATTTTATAAATATGTCTTCGGACCGGACATCCGTTCCCACACACGGATTCGTTGCGCCCCAGCGGAGATCACTGCTGCAGAGGCTCGGGAGTCGAGTGTTCGGTAGCGTTAGACGACGCAGAGAGCGATCACCCGAGGAACCTCCGCCTGTTGTACCTCCTCCTCCGGCAACAGCCGCTCGTCATTCCGTATCGGATTTTAGGGCCGGACCCTCTCGTCCGGCAGGACCCCTTCGCGAGGGACAGGGTAGTAGCAGACCTCACGGAATACGGGGAAACGCCTCATCGTACGATGATTACATCGTCCCACCAGCAGGAGGCTATCATGTGTTCAGCAACATGGATGGGCCTAATGAGATAACAAACCGCCGCATTCCTAGTGCTGCCGAATTATACAATGGGGACCCTAATAATATAAAGCTGGGAACACATTTTTCTAACAAGGACGAGCTTCAAGGTGCGGTAGCGATCTGGTCTACCAGGCGGGGAAGAGAATTTCGCACGACGAAGTCAGACAGGACAACATGGGCTGCAGAATGCGTCAATCGTCCAAACACACGTTCTAACGAGCCGCATGACGGTATTATATGCAACTGGAAGATCCGGGCTTCGTTCAAGAGCGAATATCGCACGTGGCAGATTACTATGTGGTGCGACGGGCACAATTGTGAAGGAGCGGAGAACGAACGTGAAGACAGGAATATTTTGCAAGCTCACGTCGCCCACGTCATAATGGGAAAGATTCGCGACCGTCCAAATTACCCAATCAAGTCAATAGTCGAGGACTGCGAAGCAGCATTCGGATGTAAAATTGGGAGGAAAAAAGCTTGGGAGGAAAAAAGCTTGGGACGGTAAGCGAGTGGCAATGAACCATGTGTATGGAGACTGGGAGACAAATTTCCGCCAACTTCCCGGCTACATGAGAGCACTTCAAAACTGTCGAGATGGGACCGCGGTGCAATGGAAGTTCAAGAAGGAGGACGAGACTGTGCACAGCGGTCGGAAGATTTTCAGGTACCAACGCATGTTTACCGAGCACAATAATAAGAATTTTACTCCGTACACTGATTACTGTTATTCATCCAGTTACGTATTTTGGCATTTCGGTGCCACGAGAACCACTTTTCAACACAGCCACCCTGTAGTTACTGTCGACGCAACGCATCTTCGTGGGTCGTACAAGGGTAAGGCGATTGTAGCGGTCGTGAAGACGGCCAACGACAGAGTCGTTCCGGTCGCATATGCGATCATAGACGAGGAGTCGGCCCACAACTGGTATTGGTTCTTAAAGTACCTGAAAGTTTACGTTCTACAAGACACTTTCACATGCATCATCTCTGATCGTAATTCGGGCATCCTGTCGGCTATTGCCAAGCTCGATTCCAAATTTCCAAACTGGGGAGTTCACAGGTTCTGTTGACAACACTTTAATTGTAGTTCCAAGTTCAAATTAATCCGTTAATTAATTCTCGATTCCAGACAGGTACTGTATGGAGCACATTCGTGCAAATTTGCTGTCAAGCGTACCGAAGAAGAAAGGATTGTACGCCTTATCTTGGAAAATTGGTACCGAGTTGGATGAGGCAAAGTATGCGCAAGCATGGGCAGAACTCACAGAATCGAGTCAGGCTGCAGCAACGTACCTACAACGTATTCCCTTAGAGAAATGGACATTGATTCTGGACGGATTCCATTGATGGGGAACAACCACATCGAACGACGTCGAGAGTTATAATAACGTTCTCAGAGGCGACCGCTTCTTGCCCATCAGGGCGTTCGTTCAGGCGACGCATGCGAAAGCCATGGCGATATTTGCGGACGAACTATCGAAAATCGGGAGATACAGATATGCTCTTGCACCAAAGCCTATGGAAAAGTTCGACGCAGACAGACTTCATTGCAGACGGTACGATGTGTCGATATATCCAAATGCTCCCGGCCGTACGTTCAGAGTCACATCTCCGCCATTGCGTTACGGGATTGCAGGCGAAGAGCATGCGGTTCAATTTGATATGGGTTCGTGCACATGCTTACGTTGGAACACGTACATGATACCTTGCTCTCATGCGATGGAAGTTGCCAAGGTACTCCGCGTCCGCCCCCTCGACCTGGTCCACCGTTGCTACACCAGGGATGGTTGGAGATTACAGTTCAGCGGTGTTTTCGCACCTCTGCCAAATCATTGGCCCGAATCCGATTTTTTACTCCTGCCAGACGACACTCGCATGGTACATCATACCGGTCGTGGACGCAGAAGAATAAATAGACGACATCGTGGCTCGAGGGACTACCTGAACATGACCGGTAGAAGACCCCGAGGGTGTAGTAATTGCAACGGCAGAGACCACGACAGAAGGAAATGCCCGTTCAGTCATACACCGGCGGATAGGCTGCTGTTGAACATGTTGTACGACCCCTACGGGCTTCATGGAAACGACCCTGTCGGTGATGCGCACTACGATGACGATAGTGATGATCTCGACTACAATGACGGCGACAACGACGACGAGGACGACGACGATGAGGACGACGACAACGTTGAAGATGATGACGATGTACAAGATGAACAGTAGGACTAAGATACATATAATGTTAAATATTAGAGCTCTTAAAAAAACACTACGTTCGCACGTTGATGTCTACATCATAAATAAAACAATTAGATAAGATTAGTCTACTACAATTCAATCTCATCCGGCGCCATAATATAACCAACTGGTCCTTTTCCTGCTCTCTCCGCGACCGATGCGATCCTGTCGCCGCAACTCCGGCTCCGCTGTAGATGGTTTGCCACGCTCAGTGGGGGCATCTCCTCCGACGCCCAAACTTATATCTACATCTCCACCCACTTGGTCAGGAGTCTGTTGCAGCTGCTGGAGGTCACTGAAAAAACCAGTGACAAAATCGTACTGCGTAGGTTCTGCAGTCGGAAGCGGACCTGTATCCGTCATGGAGACTGGGAGCTGTTCAAATGGAGAGGCGTGATCAGTAAGGTCATAGGTAGTGAACTCCGCGGCGGTCAGTAGATCCGTGAAGCCCATCGACGAATTACCAGTGTCATCGACGTCAAATGTCTGTGACTCTGGCACTCGCGCATGACCGCCACCATGATGAGATGATGCAGAATGTCTAGATGAAGAACCACTGCGATGGGAGGATCCAGCGGGACGAGAGGTACCAGCCCTGAAATCAGATACGGAATGGCGGGCGGCTGCTGCCGGAGGCGGACGAGCTGCAGCCGGAGGAGGAGGTACCTCAGGCGATCGCCGTCTGCCTCGTCTGCCGCTACCCAAGACTCGACTCCCCAGCCTCTGCAGCAGTGATCTCCGCTGCGGAGCAACGTAACCCTGGGTTGGATCGGCGTGGGAGACGCTCTGGCTCGCGACCGCTGCCTCCTCCTGTATAGGCAAACCTGTCGCCTCCATCAAATCCTGTATCCCTGACGATATATGACCGAATCGCTGGGAACATTCGTGGTGATATTCATTGCTCCCGTACTCGTCACGGTAATCGTTTACCTGATACATCAGTCGGCTCAACCCGTGGCTCTGCAAACAAATACATCACAAATAATGGATCAATATAGGGCAGTAATTACGAAGACAATGAAATAATAAATAACACATAAACAATAATAAATCTTACTTACCAATGCATTCACCGAATCCGTGTGGCCGTGGTAACCACCTCTTCCTGGGTCACGACCGGGCTGTTGAACGAATTGTACGGTCCTGTCAACGTACCACCCTCTGTATACATCCACAACGGTTGGGTTAGTGGTATGCGGACCCTCAACGACATGGTTGGCCTGATCGTGCCAATGATGGACGTGGTATTCATGAACACGTTCCCAGTCCACAACGTGACATGATCTCTTCATCTGGTGCAGCCTCTCAGTCCCCGCCTGATTCAGAGGGGCATCCGACACATGTTGCATGCGACCGAACTGTCGCATGACTCTGTCGGGATAGTGGCCCTCCACTACATAGAAATAGTGGAGGTACGTCCTCGACATCCAAATGTCCTCTCCTTGACGGCAGCCGGCCGGTAGAACGAGAATATGTTCGGCGTAGGGAGTCCACACGAACTGAGACGCGACGACGAAAGTAACTGTTAGAAAAAACGTTATATTTTAGAAAAACAACATTCGAACAGGTTTCAAAAATACCTGGGACGGAGTCATCAGAGACAACTGATCTCTGTACGCCACGAGGGAGTGGCTTGTAATGTTCGTCCTGGACAGAGGCCTCGTCCACTTGCGTGAATTAGAAGTTAGTAATTTTGGCATAAAATGTATGGTCACGATCATAAATAATTCATGAATTTAAATCGACGCGAACTTACTGTGCTGCAAGTGGGGACTCTTCCGGCGGCTCCTGTCCTCGACGAAACCTCGGCCGCACCTTAGTAATCCTCGTCCATGCCCATGACTGGACGAGTAGCCCGCAAATATTAGAATATTGCTCACCGGAGCGGGCCGAATCGCATAGTGCGCGATACGTATATGAGAGCACGGCGCTGCCCCAGCTCAAACAACCGCATGTCGCTGGGTCCTCTAGGAGGCGAAGTACCATCAGATCGATCTTGTTCTGGCTACGATCGGGGAAAAAGCAACCATCAAGCAAGAATGCCAGGTGGCATCGCGCCCTCTGCAGCGCCTCCTACAATGTAGTAACTACATGGTCGCGATGGCGCTCCAGGTGGGCCTTAATGCTAGAGAGTTTGATGCCGGTCTTGGAAATCTTCGCCGGCACGAAGCCCGTCGATGTCGGCCGGATACGCCTCGGTACCGGTGACGGGCGCACCGTCGACCCGTAATCCTAGCAGCACCTCCACGTCCTGTAGGGTGATGGAGGCCTCGCCTATGGATAGGTGGAAGGTATGGGTCTCGGGCCTCCATCGTTCGGCGAGTGCGGTGAGAAGATGATGGTCGTACGGCATGAATCCTATCTTCGAGACCAATCCGAAGCCCATCATATCTATATATGCCATGACCTCTGGTATGCGATAGGCGTCGTCACGCATGCACTCCCAGAAGAAAGCATCCGCTCTCCTCACGATCAACGGACTGTCGTGGACCTCCGGTGACGAATAAATGTCACGTGATCTGTGCTGCGGCTGAAACCACAGTACATCGGGCACGTTAGGTCCCTGCGTAATCCAGGAAGATCTGGCCGCCATAGTATGAAAAAAAATTGAAAATTGAAATTAGTCCTCTAAAATTAATCTACGTATCTTATAAATAAATAACTGGGAAGTGCGTAAGATTTTATCTAAATTATTTCCGAAAATTTTAAAATAGTTTCGGACAGATCGGTTTGACCTAAAACGACACGGTTTGACTTAAAACCTGATTTCCGGTACACAGTCTTAATTAAAATCGGCAATCCGGTTCACTGTCTGGCCAAAAAACGGTCGGTTTCACAAAAAACGACACGGTTTGACTTAAAACCGAAACCGGATTTTCGGATTTAATTAAAACCGGTCCGGAATCACTTAAAACCGGTCCGGAATCACTAAAAACCGGTCCGGAAATAACTAAAACCGGTCCGGAAATAACTAAAACCGGTCCGGAATTATTTAAAACCGGTCCGGAATCACTTAAAACCGGTCCGGAATTACTTAAAATCGGTCCGGAATTAATTAAAACCGGTCCGGAATTAACTAAAACCGGTCCGGAATTATTTAAAACCGGTCCGGTTAACAGTTTTTTAAAAACCGGTTCAGAAGTTTGGACCGAGAACCGGGTCGCCGGTTTAATCCAAAACCGGAAACCGGACACCCGGTTTTAATTAAAACCGGTAGTGCCGAAACCGGTTTTAATTAAAACCGGGTGTCCGGTTTCCGGTTTTGGATTAAACCGGCGACCCGGTTCCTGGTCCAAACTTCATCTTCAACCTCCCGACCTTCTCTCTCCCCGACGCCGTCCGTCTCGCTGCCCAACCTCCGTTCCGGCGATTCCGGCCGTTTCCGGCCACAATCCAGGTACCGATCCACTCCTCTCGACCTCACGATCACGAATATAACCTCTAATTTCCCTAACTCGGCTCCGTTATCGTTTAATTTTGAAAAATAAAATTAGGGTTCGTCGGAAAATTTGGGGGTTTGTCCGATTCACATATATGTTAATCTACGTTGTCTCACGATTATTTCTACGTAAAAATTAAGCTTAAAAACACATGAATTGGAGGTTAATTTTACCTTCAAAGTTTCGGAGATTGTAGAATTCGGACGGAATTCGATTGCTTTGTGATTGTTGGTGTTGGAGGAAGCTTTAGGATGTCGATTTCTGGTCAAACTCGCCGGAAATCGGTTGACTCGGTCTCGACTTACTCTTGACTCGAGCTTGACTCACCGGTAAAACGAAGTCCGATCGGTATGCTCCTTTGACGAAAGATGATCCTTACTGCCTATTCTATGTCATATAAGTTTTTCAAAATTTTCGGAATTTTTTTAGATAGAAGCGAAGTGGAGACAGAGAGAAATTATTGAGTTTTCTGATGAGTGAATTGTGTTTCCGGCGATAGTGAACCTTCCTCCCGTTTTGACAAAAAAAATTTTCTGCCAACTGCCAAAAAAAATTGAAAACCGGATTCGGCAAACCCGGTCAACTCGTTGACCGGAAATCCGAAATCCGGTCTTTCTTAACCCTTAATTACCCTGCTTAATTAGTTGGACCGGAAACGCCGTTTCCGGTCCAACTACAAATGTTCACCTCCCGTCATTTTTCCGGTCAAAAGTTCACCTAATTTAAAAAAAAAATTAATTTGTAATTTCCTCCGACCGACGCACCTTCTTATCGCCGTGTCTCCTCGTCCCGTTGGCTACCCGTCGTTTCCTCTTCGTCGCCGTCGTTGCTTTGGCTCGGTTTGTTGCCTTTGTCGTCGTCTCTAGTGTTGCCTTCGTCTGTTTCTCTGTTCTCTAGTGTGGCGCTCCATCCTTCTTCTCTCTCTAGATCAAAGCCTCCTCTCTCTGGTTCTTCTCTCTCTCTCTCGACAGTCCTCCCTTTGGCGGCAGTGTGTGGTGTTGCTCCTCCTCACCAAATCGTCTCTCCTTGTTGAAATGGTGCCCTCGTCGGAGCCACCGCCAGCAGCTGGTTGATTGCTGCCACCTCCTCTTCTCTACTGTGCATTTAGGTTTCAAGTGGTTGGCTTAAGTTTGGGCCCAAGTTGGGCCTAAGTCTTCTTGGGCCTAATCTTTTGGGCTTAAATTTCGGGCCTCACTGTTTGGTTTTGAGTTGGGTTGGTGGTAGTAGTTTCTTTGTCGCTTCCTTAATTTAGCGAATTTTGTTTCGCCGTTGTGATTATAGTTAATATCCATGAAAATCGTATTGATCTAGGTCTATCGACTGTGATAATGTCAACATTGATATTAGTTATTTTCATTACCTTAAAATTCTCCTAAATTTCGGTTATAACTATCTTCGGGTTAACGCTTAGTTGTTTTAGGTTTGTCAACTGTGACAATATCAACTAGTTGGATAATCATGTTTGCGACAATTTATGGACGTTGAGGATAGCCATGATTTTTTGTCTTCGTATGGGGACAAGAGGGTTTTAGTCAAGAATCTTTGCATGTTCTTTGTCATTTTTCAACAACGATTTGGATCCCTCCCGAAAACTTCATGTATAATTGTCGAAATTCGATCTCTGCTGTATTAATCTTTTTATTAATGAAATGAAATAAAATATTTCTATCAAAAAAAAACATTCAAAATTTAAATAGAAAATGAAATGCTTAGTAAAAATTCATCTAATACTATCAAAATATAAATATGGAGCTATGTAAAGAGTAATTTTGATAATTTATAGATGTTCAAAGCTTTAAAAACTTTATGTATATAAAAAAAAAGCTTTAAAAACTTTTTGTGTAACTTACTAATTTTATCGAGTTTGCCGAACTCAAATAATATATTAGATAAAAAGTCTTGCAGTGTGACTATAATATAGATCGAGATGTCTATACCATGGTCCATGATCCGTCCCGACTATGCTCCCACTAATTAAAATTTCTAGATCTGCCATTGGTCATGATTGTTTAGATCATCGACGAATTATATATGGTCAAGTTGTGGGTCGGATGGGTTACAATTTTCACAACAAATCATAAGGAGAAATTGGACCCCGCTTCGTTGCGACCAGGAAGAATGGATGTTCACGTTAACATGGGAAATTGCATTCCATCAATTTTCAGGAAGCTTGTTTACATGGCAGTATCTTTTTAGCTGTTTTGCCGATCACTTTATGTCATTTGTTAAAACGTGTTCCGTGATAACCAAGTAATCTGGAATTCTCGATGTTTTACGATAATTAATTAATACGACAAAATACTCGTGCGAATAAAAAATAGTTTTTTTTTTGATAAAATAGAATAAAAATAGTTCTACTACGTACTTTATGCTTTAATTCATCTCATTATATTTTTTTTATCCTTTACTCATGTGCATAATGATGTATAGTTTATAGTTTACAATCATTTTTATAATCCATTACAAAATTACTCAAAAGATATGTTGTTGTATGCTAATTATTAAACTTAACTTACAGGTTTATGAACTAAATACTAATTTCTTGTTGAACTCTAAATATACATTTTGTTTAGTTAACAACTCAACAGAGTAAAAGCAACATAAGTATAGACTTATTTTGTTTGAATGGTAATATTTGTTTAAATTTTTTGAAAAATGGAAACTATATAAAAATAATTTTCTATGAACATAATTTTTGACATCTTCGTCCACGAACTACACTTAAATTCAACACAAACAATTACCCTTTTTTTTTTTTATAAAGAAGGGAATACTTCTATTAATAATAGGTCAAGTAAAATCGAATCAATTTACCAAAAATTTCTATATAAAATCGATAGTTCTCCAAATTAAATAAAATCATATTATAAAAAATATTAACCACGATTCAACTCGTCGGAGAATTATTACGAAAAAATTATACCAAAGAGTTGCTATAGTCGGATACATACATCCTAAGCGTAGACGATAAAAACAAAAGCAAAAACATGTGTTCAAATTATCGACAGCTTCTTTTTTTGTCGGCAATAAAGTTGGCCGCATTATTGGTTACTGGTTCACACTAGAATTGTCAATCCATTAACTAAAAGCTTAGAAACTTCCTTAAAGTTAATTAACTAAGTTAATTAAGGATTCATCATGATCACTCACAAGTTTAATTCAGGGCTTCCACTGTTCCTATATATATCCCTCGAAATTCTTTCCGATCCACAATATCCTAACAAGAAAGAGAAAGCAAGAATAGCAACACAGTCATGTTTAACGGCTTTCCGTCCATTTCCACCGTCTTCTCTGTGTATGCATCCATTTCCGCCGTTATCATGATCCTAAGCGAAACGATTCCTGAACCGGTTAGAAATTACCTGACCACAAAATTCTCCAAATTCTTTGTCCTGCTTTCGTATTACTTCACCAGCTTCACTTTCGTCGTTGAAGAGAGATGGCAAGCCGTCGACAACAAAATGTTTATTGCGGTTCAGGCCTATCTCCCGACTCGAATCGGTCCAACCACCAATAGCTACTCGATTGGGTCTAATGACTTCCATGACTTCAAAAGTCAACCGAAAATAGCCATTCCGGTCGATATAGAGGTGAAAGATCAGTTTGAAGGAATCAAAGTCAGCTGGATTCTTCGGTCAAAGGAAGTCAGAAGAGAATATGGATATAGTAAAAGAAGGTCTTTCGAGCTGACGTGTAATAAGAAATCAAGAGAGATATTAATGGAGAAATACATTCCACATATATTGGAAACTGCTGAGAAAATTTTGAACAAGAGGGAAATGCTTCATATTCTTACATATGATAAAGAAGAAAACTGCTGGCAACCAACTATGTTCAAACATCCATCAACTTTTGAAACCCTAGCTATGGAGCCAGATCTAAAGAAGTCTATAATGGAGGATCTCGATTTGTTTGTGAAAAGGAAAGAGTTCTTTGAGAGTGTTGGAAGGGCATGGAAAAGAGGGTATTTGTTATATGGACCTCCCGGGACAGGGAAATCTTCGCTCGTCGCAGCGATTGCGAATTATCTGAGATATGATATATATGATCTTCAGATGCAAAGTGTTAAAGATGATTCTGATTTAAGGAGGTTACTTACTTCTACTACAAACAAGTCCATTTTGCTTATCGAAGATATTGATTGTAGTACTAAAATCTCACATGATCGTAGCAAGTCACATAGACAACAACAACAACAAGATGATTATCATAGTGATATTGATAATGAAAATGAAGATGATAGAAATGATCATCGCAAACGACGCTCTTCCGATCCTGGGGTAAATCCTTTAACCTTATAAACAATTAAATTGATTTGTTCCAAATGAAAAATTGTATTGTCGAATTGTCTCTATTTTAGGATTTTTTTTTCTTTTAAAATGTCTAATATAATAATATCTACCCACTCAAATTCCGCTTCCCATGACCTCTCATGTATCAACAATTTTTTAAACCTATTTTTATACGATCAATTTTCATATTTTACTATTACATGTAAAAAACGAACGAAAGTTGATTTTTTTATGCCAATTAATCGGTTAAATATTGCAGGCAACTCTGTCAGGCTTGCTTAATTTCATTGATGGTCTATGGTCAAGCTGTGGAGACGAAAGGATAATAATTTTTACAACAAATCATAAGGAGAAATTGGACCCAGCTTTGTTACGACCAGGAAGAATGGATGTTCATGTTTACATGGGACATTCCAGTCCATCAGTTTTCAGGAAGCTTGTGACGAGTTACTTGGGGATAAAAAACCATGACCTTTTTAGTTCCATTGAAGATCTCATTCAAAGAGTGAAAGTTACGCCAGCAGAAGTAGCTCAACATCTTATGAAAAATGACAACCCAGATGTCGCACTTCAAAGTCTAGTCGAGTTTATTAACACGAAAGAAAATGAGGAGAGTACTAATGAAAAGGAAGAAATGAAAGAGCAGAAACAAGAAATGGTAAAGATAAATAATGAGTTACTAAAGATGACGAGAAGAATTTGGAGAAACATAAAGCACATGACATCCACATGAGATATATAATCTTGTATTTAAGAAACTGACTAAGTATTGTTTACATCCCTTATTTACGTTAATGCTTAGCAATTTCCTCGTGTCTTCGCACATATATGCTACATTTACTAGTTCATTTAGTGAAGACTTTGATAGTCATTTTGTTCAAATAGAGAAGTCCTGAGAGAAGGCCATGTACCGTTACCTAGTAGAAGTTTTCTTAAAATGTCTATTATGAATATATGTTGACAAGGGTTTCGGTTTTTCTAGATGTTTTAGGTCTTACGTTCTGGATTTAGTTCCTTTTGAAACTATATAATTCAGATAACAGATCAATCAAATAGTATGTCTTCAAGTCTCTGTTTCGACCAGCTTGTATGAACTAATAACCATCAATGGGCTCTTAAGTTTTTGATGTTAATGACAACATTTGTTTCAAATTTATGACTTACATGCAGATTCCAATTTCTATCTGGACATACATTATCCTTTTCTCAAGACTACATATTCGCAACCAGAGTTGCTTATTGTTGAACTATCCGTTTAAGCTTAAACAGGGTAATCTGCTAAAAAAAATTGTAAATATTTCGTTGAAATAAATTTCATTTAAACCTGGAAATCTTTGTCACTAAACTCTAATCATTTCAGCATAGTTCAAGTCCTTTGCAGTGACTTGAGGTTATTTTTTGTGTCCAATATCAATGGTGTGGTTAACCATTTTCACGTTTTCATTGAACTCTGTGACTCTAATAGTGTGCTTTCTTTCATATTGTTAGCCTTGCTTGAAAATTTGAAATCATTGTAATTACACAAACATCTTTTATTTATTACACCTCAGCTGGTTGTGAATGGTATGTTGATTGGTGATCCAATATGATCCAATTTTCTTTTGAATTACTCAGAAGTACAATCGGTGAATGTTGCTTGCGTAGCTGAGAATGCACATTTCATGAGACAAATGGAAATTTGCAGCTCGTGGAGAAGCTTGAAGCTGTGGATATTTTATTTCAGACATAATCTTGCCTTTGGAAGAAACTAATGATGACGAAAATGATAAAGGTGTTAGTTATGAAGGCTTTGGTCGGATTGAGTCTTGGGGTATATCAGGGTATGAAGAAGGTTGCCCAATTATTTGGATATACACAAAGATTGCTGATTATGAATGCTTAGAACCAGCAAACAATTACAGAAGCATCTATAATGTTTTTTTGGAAAAGGCTCATATCTCTGAGGAAGTCTACTAAAAGCTGTCGACGACTTGTGGTGGAAAACCTCAACAGATATTAGATGAACTACTTTCTTCGGTTGCCCATTCATTCAGGGGCAGTAGGAAACTTCCATGTAAAACATCTGTCAAGGACTTTATCATTTCTCAAGGCAAATTCATATATAGTCAACCCATTGGTTTGGATGAAGCAGATCAGCTACGTCTTTTCAGATTTGCCAGTGCTTGTTGCCTTGAAGAACGTGAGTAAGAAATGTGGGAGTTTGGCATTTCGAAAGGTAAATTCTCTATGCCTGGAAGACAAGTCATCTGTGATTGATGTCAAAGAGAAAGCAGTAGACGAAGGTCACACATTAGTTTTAACTTCTGGGCCAGATGATCCTCGTCCTAATAGAAGGCTGACGAACTTTTTCTTTTGCAATATAAATGGAAATATGGAGCCAGTTGAGATGATGGAAGGACCTAATCTGCATATTTCAGGCTCAATCTTGCTGCCAGGAAATGGTTCTAATGAACAAAAAGGTAGAGGCATCAACTCTGAAGGGTTTAGAACATATTCTTCTAGCCTTCAAGGAGCACTAGTTAGGTATATATATGCAAGTTTAACCATCGGATGGAGTTGATTAAGCTTGATTGGTCGTCCAGTACGTATTGACAAATGGATTTAACAAGCCGTCGACAGCAATGTTCGAGAACTATTTATTTAGGTCGAACCATTTTTTTGAGACACCAATGGTTTCTCGGTCACTGAACAGACCAACAATTACAAATTGCCTCAATAATTCAAGCTATGTGGTATATACGGAAGATAAATTATTTAAGACGTTCATTTTCTGCAAATTCCTATCAATTAAGTCCAGATCGACCGCCATGTCAATTAATCCTAACTGGTTCCAAACTCCTGATCACCCTCAGCTGATATAAGACATCCGGCAATACTCTCCAAAGACATTTCCATCAACAAATCAAGGGAAACATGTCTTCCAAGCCACCTCAGAAAACAAGTCAAAGATATCTTGCTCCACAAGTCAACGATTCCAATGCCTTGGAGATGAAGGTGTTGATATTAAATATCATCCATATTGTAGTGAGGTCCAGAGGACTGAGTCAGACCTTAGGCTAATTAATGATGACGTTTTGCGCCCATCTGTCACTGATCTGATGTGGGAAATATCATTGCTACGTGGCAGTTAACTTGATCATGAATATTACAGCAACCCAACGGTGGGTTTGGAGGAGATCTATCTGAAAATTGCAATGCAAACTAATAGTGAGGGCTGGGATGGGGACCCAGATAATTATTGACCTGTAGATAGAATTGGTGGGCATGATGATATGTAGTATCGTACAAGGAGCCTTCAAATTAGGCCAATATGCACTATATATATTTGATCATGAAAGATTTTTGTAGCCACTAGGTTCTGCGTTACATGTGTAATATTCACAACTAAAGCAATTGATCTTTTTGAAAGTCAATTAAAGCAATTAATGATATAAAGGTTCTGTCGATTTCTTTTTCTTCAAGTTGACCAGACTTGCACTGCAAGACATCAGTTCTGATGGTGATTGGTGGGCTAGGATGTTGAATTCCTAAGGAAGAATGATGAGGCAGAGAAGGCGCTATAGCCGCTGTCTAAATGAAAACTTGTAGGAATTTAATTTTCTACATCTTCTGACAGTAGGAATATGTAATTTATTCAGGTTGTTGTCATAAGTTAGAGTGTCTATTTAATTAATTTATTTATTTTTAAACTTCTGTTTGAAAAATGAATATTTTGTAGAGTATAGTTGTTTTACAAACTCTGCAACCTTGGAAGCAGTGGAGAATTTGATGGCTTCAATTGCAAGGAAGAAGAAGCAAGGTAAGAAAGAAGAAATGTGTTCTAAGAAGAGAGTTGGTGAATGCTGGAAAAGCTAGGAGATTCTTTATCTAGTGCAGCTTTAATTGAGGAGGAGTTGAAGGACCTAGTTGGCTCACAGAGAAAATGTCTCTCGATTTGAAATCTGTGTGATTGAGGAGGCAAATAAACATAGTCAAGAAATCAGGGACCTAGTTGGGAAGCGGATAAAATCTTTGGACTAGAAAATACAAACTCAAGCAGTTGACGGAACGGTTCAAGGAAGCTTGGACCAAAACAAAGTATTTGACGGAAAAGGTAGGACAATCGCTGGAAACGGGATTGATTCAATCTTAAAAATTGTCCCGGTCGGAAATAATCAAGCTATTGACGGAAAGGTTCAAGGAAACTTGAAACTAAACAATGTAATTGACAGATAGGATCGAGCAATCGACGGAAACGTGATTGACTCGGTCTTAATTGTGCCAACAGGAAATATACATGAAATTGACGCAATTGGACGAATAATCAATGGTGACATTGAGGTTTAGAGCCAATCATCTAGAGGAAACTTGAGAAAAATCAATCCAATTGACGGAAACGGTCAAGAGATCAATGGGAACATTGAACAATTGAACCGAACTGTTCAAGGAAACAAGAACCAAACCAATCTTGAATCGAAAGATTTAGGGCTTGTGCGATGACGGAAAAGCATTCTCTGCATTTCAGGAAGCAATTAAAGGACAACATCAATCTGGAAAAATGATTCAATTGAGGGGTTTTGATCGCAAGCTCAGGGCGCGTTAGATGATGTCTTCAATTTAGTAAGTCTCTTTGTTTCAACTTTTAGGGTTCTACTGTAGTTTAGCTAATTTAGGGATTTCTTGTTTAAGTCTTAATCAGTTGTCTAAGTGTTAGAATAGTCCTTGTGTAGCTGTTTGATTTAATGTAGGCACACACCAAGTGTGACTCATCGACATGTGGTATGCTCACTTGGTTTCCATGTAACTGAGCTGTTCATGGCATTCTAATGGCTGTGAAAGTTCATTTAGATTTCCTTAGTTTCCGGTATTATCCAAGACTACTAGTAGTATTTATTTGTATTTCTCTGATTTTCTGTTTATAGTTGAGCCAATGGCAGCTCATAGTGTAGGAACCAATGGAAAAAAGGCACCTGTAGTGGCCCGATTAGTTGATCACACTAGGGTTTTATCAATTGCAGCAGTATTTAAGATCGTTTGTAAGAACTATTTGCTTCTAATGAGAAAAATCGGCAAGTTTGAGACTATCTTTATTTCTACAGTTATTTTTTCTTTCCTGTTCAACGGCAAAAATCAGTCTTTCTGCTACTTTACTGCATAAATCGATCAGACAAATGTGTTTCTCGAGGATTTATCGAGTAATCTAGCTTTAAGTCGACTATTTCTATCGATATCTTACATGAAAATCGTCACTTTCTTTTTAAAACACTGTTCTGTATTACTTTACTTTGGTGATAAGCTAGTCTAGTTTTTGTCTTCATTTCACTGAATTTGAATCATCCCGGTCACAAAAGTTTGTGTCTGAACTTGTCTTTGTGCCTCCGATTGATCTCACCTGTGGACATAGCGTTCAACATATTTCCAGAAGAAAAATGCCAAACTTAAAGCTCTGTCATTGAATAAATTAGAAAGGTTTGATGAAAGGATAGTACTTGGCTACTCCATGAGAGAGCAGCCTAAAGCTGGATACCACCTTAAGAAGTTTACTTGTATTAGCTAGAGTTCTTGGTTGTATTTAATTTTAGTTGTAAGCGAATTGAAAACGTGAAATGCCTGTATTTTTATTTAATTGTATGTAGGCACAATATTTGTCATTTTTCATTGAGAAAAGCTCCTGGTGAAAGTTTCTGCCTCGGAAGATGTTTTGCCCCATTTGCCTACTTTTGCTTTCTTTGTTCGTTGGCGTCACTTCTACTGCCACACCACTACTGCTTGTTGTACAAGATTGACTTGTTTTGATTGTGAACATTCAGGCATAATAGAAGATGAAGGTTGCACAATGAAGCATGTATTGTGATCCGTCGATTCTTACCTGAGGAAAAACTACAGTACTAAACTTCATTTTTTTCTATAGAAAAAACTTAGTTCACATCAGAGATTGTATTCTGACGCTTATCGATAGATTATCGCAGGTATGCTAACGGTAGCAGGTTAACACAATATAATAAAAGCAGCACAGAAAGTAAATAACACGCGATATGTTCACACAGTTCGGATTACCCTACTCTGCGGGGCCTCGCCCAGTAATAAACGGCATTCCACTATTCTTGCAACAAAAGGATAGTACACGGATTACAATTCGCAAATATATAATCTACTTCCTATTTCACTAAGTGGATTCTTCGTCTATACTAATTGCCTTATCAAAACAGACAAGGACTCTCTTGCAATCTCTCAACTAGACTACAAGGATCGATTGTCTTATCAAACGGACAAGGACTTTCTTGCAATCTCCTAACAGATTACAAGTGCTACCAAATTTTGCACTTTAATTCATAACTCTGTAAATAGTTGAAATAGTGCTCGATTTAAGTATACTCACCCTAAAACGTTCACGGACACACAAGGTCAAACGATCGTGAACAAAGGTGTAGAACAAAACGTCTTCTCCAAACAAGTCAGCAACGTTGACTGCAAAGATTGCAACAGAATGTCGACGGCAAATCAGATGACGCGCGGAAGGCTTGTAAGACTTGTGTATATGTGTGTGATCTGTGTCTCATATTTGTAGAGTCTTCGACTTCTTATATAGAAAACCTACAACCTTGGAGAATAAGACTTCTTCATAGAATAGGAAAAACAATCCCTTTTAGAATAGGATTGAATCCTAAGAGAATCCTTGACTTCCTCTTTCTTAGGAATTAATTTAGGAATCCTTTTCACAATAGGAAATCCATATAGAATCAAATAAGATCGGTAATAGCAAGGAATTCTCAATTACTAGGTTTCCAAAGAAGACTTGTATCGCAAGAAAGAATCGAATCTTCAGTATACTGGTTTTGACGAAAATAGCCAACTCCCAAACTCAAGCGTGAAAATAGGTGTGACTCTGGAACCTGTGTACACTCACGGCAGTTTGACTTAACAACATCCACATGAGTTACTTCTTTCATACGGTTTCTATTGGGAAAAAAAGGAATCCAGAGATTCTCTATTGACATCTGTTTCTTTTTTTAAGGAGATCCACTTGTACTTGTACTTATCTGTTTAATCCTGAAGTTTCAAATTCCACAAATAAAGGTCCTCATATTTGAGGAAAATCTTAGCAAACTTTGGATACTCGCGTAGTCGCTCTTGCAAATTGCAATTCGATATTTTTAAGTTGTTTACATTTCAGTCCTCAAATGTATTATAAAAAACGAAGGGGGTCCCAAAATTTGACAGCAGCTTATAGGACACGGGCACAACATCCGTCAAGCTTAGTCATCAAGTTCTCATACGTGTGCAACTCAACAAACAATGAGGTCTTACGTTAATTTAACCCTACAAATACATGTCTTACCCAGAGACAACTACAACAGCTGTAGGTCATTAACTAAGCTTACTCAGCATACACTACCACATGCCTGTGCTACTAACCAATATGTGTGCATTTAGAAAAAATTAAAAAGACAACTCACATAATCCCATCTTACACCCTCAATTTATTGCCCGTCTGACAGCTCTTCACTAGGGATCTGAAGAACACTAAAGAATATTAGCATACGTTTGCTATCTTATCAAGCGTAACAGACATCTCCACCAGGGTCACAGAAACAATAACAGCGAACACAGAAATAGACAAAAATCGATGCAAATATAACAAACTCCAATAATCTTTTAATTAGCTTAATATATACTGCAAATAGAAACATTTATAAACATAGGTTTTGATTACATACATTACAATTACATATATTTAACTTCACTAAAGTATAGAAGAGCAGATAATTGAACGAACAGATGAACTGACGAAAAACACTGTACAGAGACAAATTTATGCACACAAGTTTTAGTTTAGACATTACAATCTCAGATTCATCTCCACCAAAGCATAAAAGAGAGTTTTCTACTGCTCGGACACTCATGCTAGATCATCAAACTCATCCCATAGAGCCCTCATTTTTGTATAGTAGTCAGATATGTTGAGATCACCTTGTTTGAGCATGTAGATTTCTTCCTGGATATCAGATATCCTGGAAAAATCTGTCTTGGAAAACCTTGCTCGTAGGTCATTCCACATAGCATGAGCAGTTTTAAATCTAGAAATGGATGGCCTGATTGAAGGAGAGACATAATTCATTAACCAGCAAGAGACAGTGATGTTGCATTTGTCCCAATCAGAGAAGGTTTGATCATCTTCCTGTGGTTTCTGAATTTTGTCATTGACAAAGTTAAATTTAACACTGACCTGAGAGCCGTGGTCATGGAGTTAGACCAGGTATGATAGTTATTGTTGTCTAGGAGGGGTGAAACCAGTGCTTGAGTTGAGGTTTCGCTAGGATGTAGGTAGAAGTCAGAGGATGGTGACATTTGAGTGGTTTGGTGTGAGCTAGAGATTTCTGAATCTATAGTCATTTTTAAGAAGTGAAAGTTGTGATGTTTGGTTTTGAATTTGAAAGTTGATATGAGGTGAAGTTAATATGTAAAACTGAGCTCTCTTAATTGGCTCTGGATACCATAATGAATTTGATGAAGAGATGATGAGAGAAATTCAATTTTTCTTATTAACTTTACTTAGGAATTACAAGATGATCTAGTAGTGTATTTATACAAGCAATTTAGGGAACAATTAAGCTAATAATCATTAAATTAAAACTTTGTTGTCTGATATCTATGCACATAAACAAGAAAGTGTTGATTGTGATTCTTCTGCAGGCTGCCGAAAAAATCAGAGGTCAATGCAAGTGGAGGAGACAACAAAACATTGTGTCTTGCTGATGAAGAAAGTTGTCTTTGTGTTGAAGAAAGGCAGATGGGCTGAAGAAAGTAATTGGGCCGTAGTGAAAGGCTCGGCCCAATCAGTCAGTGCAACGACGTCGTCTTGATCTTCAGCAAGGATGGACTGAAGCTTGATCAAAACGGCAGCGTTTTTGATATTTCCTTCTTCTTTGTTTTATGCAACGGTTATCCCTCTTTTCAAATGTCCAAATCCCTAATTTTTCTTCTTCTCCTCTGTTCTTCATCTCTACAACAAATTCAACATCCAGCTCGAACGCAGATCCGATGACCAGGATTTCATCAAGAAACAGTACCAGAGGTTGGCACTTCTACTTCACCCGGACAAAAACAAATTCGCATTCGTCGATCAAGCCTTCAAGTTTGTCGCTGATGCATGGGTAGTCTTAGGTGACGTGTCGAAGAAATCGCTTTACGATAAGGAGCACAACCTCTTCAACAAGGTCAATTTATCCAATTCATCGAAATTGCCCGTGACAGGTTCTGATGCCATATTTTCGACAGGTTCCGATGCCATATTGTCGACGTTTTGGACTCTGTGTCCTTACTGTTACCTTTTGTGCGAGTACCCTAGGGTTTATGAGAATTGTTGCATGAGGTGTAACAAAGGTCGGAAAGCGTTTGACGCCCTGGTGATACAGTCACTTCCGTGGATCGTTCCAGGGAAGGAGCGTATTATTGCTGTTGGGGTTTTTTTCCATTAGGGTTTGAGAGCGGTGGTGAAGCAGGGAAGAAGGCTGCTGCAGCAGCGGCTTCAGGCTTGCCGAACTGGATGCCTTCTGTTTTTGGCGACGGCCCGCAACATGCACCACCGCCTCAGCCTCGGTCTCCTCCTCAGCCACGGCCACAACAGCAGCTGACTCCTGATAACGGAGTGATGCACCAAATTAAAGTGGCAGCGGAAGAGGGGAAGGCCTAGGAAGACTCCATTGTAGGATCAATCAGGAGTTCGTGGAGGATATTAAAGAATCACGGTAGCAATGTTGAACAAGTGATGAAAGCGGCAAGGTACAGTGATCAGCTTAAGTTATGATTAACTTGGGCAATTTTCAGCTAGTGTTAATTATTTCGTTGTTGTTGTTTCTTATTGCTGTCATTTTCATATAATAAAATCTGTTTTTGGATTTAGAATGGAGATGATGATTATGTTTAGCGGCAATTAGTATGCTCTAGGCCATTAAGTTATGATTAACTCTGAATGCTCGATAAAGGCCATTAATAGATTCAGATATTGTTATCAATATATATATAAATATTATATATATATTTATCATAGATCGGCATTAATTATGTTTGGAGATTTATATTTTCAAATCAGTTATACAAGTGTTGATCATATACTATTTCCAACTCTCTCTCTCTATATATATACCGTAACACCAAACCTAAGTAACGCAATCAACATGCATCCGGAACTAAATTAACGTATAGAGTAGTTCATACGAATGATTGATTCTGAACATCGGAAACCCTTCTCTTCTTTTTCCAGTTCTTATAGATCCAAAGAATTTATATGTATCATGTATATATTGAATGATGGAGTTTGGGAGTAAGATAATGTTGCTAGAAAATTGTAGTATTTATTTTTCTGCAAGTTTTAAAATCATTCATCATAGGTGTGGGTGCAACTAAAAAACCTAAAGGCAATATTGACATTAGATCCCCTCTATCATATGGAATGTTGGAAATGGTAATCTACATAAAAATTCATTTTCTACACATGTATAAATTATTTTCCTGGAGTAGATATATCTACAACTGGAACAGAATTAAGGTCAAGTATATATTGTGATGCTACGTCATTGGCGGGCAATGTTTAAGTAGTGGATCCTGTTACATGTTATTTATTTATTTATGGAACTTGATTTTCATAAACAAATATGAATCTTAATTTATTTTTGTATGAGAAAGTATTAGTACGTAGTACTTGTATAACCTCGATCCGTACACAGAGGTTTTATAATTAAGTTTTATGAAATTTAATTATTAATTGAATTTTGATAAATTTGAGTTCAATTTTTTCCTAAAAAGTTTGGGGCGGACTTGAATATTATCAACTCTTTAATGTCCAAATTCAAGATTTAATCTTGAACTCACTGCCTTCAGATCCTGATTCCGCCACTATCTACAGGAGCTTCACTCACAAAACCTTGCTCATGAAATTTATGAGATCGATCATATTATGCAATTTTGCACTAAAAGCTATCTTATGACAAAGTAATGGGATAATACACTAACTGGCCCATTTCATAAAGATTTTCTTACTTACACGTCCAAAAGTTGTCCCTATCTTGGAGTATAGATCAATATACCTCTTTAGCCATACTGTAGAGTACATATATACTACTCCTCAATTTCAGTGCAAGCTTCAGTTTTCAGTTTCACGGCTAGAATTTCACTTTTTATGGTTGAACGGGGTTAGTCTGGAAGGGGTGGAATGACTTAATTAATACCCCTGAAATGATCAGAATATTTATAAATTAGACGCATTTTAGTCATTTTTTAACCCCTCTAATGTGCATGGTTACCATTTTTTGTACACGTGCCTCTACTTTTGTCGTGTCACTAATCAGTTTCGGACTTTCAGTACAAGCTTCAGTTTTCACCGCTAGAATTTCACTTTTTACGGTTTAATGAATTGTGTGAAGTTTTAGGTTTACCTCTAGGATTGTTCCCTTGATCACTTCTCCTTTAGCTTAAATTAGTTTGTTACTCTGAAATTATCCCAATATGTAAATGCTACGTACATATTACGATAGGAATATGTTTAGCCTTTTAAATTCCTTGTTTAGGAACTAGATTTCACTTTTCAGTGTTCGTTAAATTTTGTACGGATGGGTTTCTAAAGTCTAAATCCGATCCTGGCTATTTTTAGGGATGGCAAAACTGTTGAGCCTTGTTTCGTGAGGCCAGCAATCCAAAATGTTGTGAAAGCCTATTGAATGCTAAGATTGAGCAGAAGGGGAAGAAGAAAAATAATATAGTCAAAGTAAAGCTTGAAAAGAGAAAGAATGAAAATCATGGAGCTATTTTAGAAAGAATTGCTGCAAAAAATATTCTTAAAAGTGTTTAAAATGAAGTTCATGCAGTCCGGTCTGAAACTGGCCGCCGGAGATGGGCTCAAGATCGATTCAGGCAATGCAGAGAAGAAGAAGAGTACTGTTGCAGGATTGTACTCAAGTGCACATCGTGAAAAATATGAGAACCTTGGTGTCACTCGCAGAAACCTGAAGGATGCTGCAGACATATTTGGAATTTCGTCGACTGAGAATGTAATTGACAATCTTTGGAGCGATCGGCGATTAGTCGGAGCTCAGGCGACATGCCAAAATGTTCAGAAAGACGTCGGCTACAATACCTTTACGAGCAATTCATCTACAATTTCCCATAATCAAAACGCCTAATTTGAAGGTTAGGATTTCCGTTTATGGCAATGCTACAGTAACTTAGAACTTTCGTTTTTAGTATCGTTGAATAAAACTAGGGTTTAGTAGTTCTTTTGATGTAGTTGATCAAAACAATCGATTCAAAGCTCTAGATTCATTATAATAGATGATGTGAATCGAATGGTTAAGTCAATTTCATCGATTAAATAGTAATGAATAATCTGCAAGCTCGATCAGCTGTGTTCTTGAGTTTACGGCTAGAAATTGGGAATTTTGTATGCTGCATAGATTTCTTGTTCCTTTCAATTCAGTGAAAGTACATTATGCATTTAGAAGTTGTAGAGGAGGTTTCTACAAATTTTCAGCATGAAAAGAAGAGAATGACATTTCCTTAATCTATTTCGGTTTACATTTCAACAAGTCCAATAGCCACTTTACTTTCCAATCAAGATTATGAAGAAGTAGTTATTTAGAATCATTTGTTAGCTTGTTTAGAAACTTTCAGCAATGGTTGGAATCATCTATCATGGCTGCAACAAAAAGTTAACTCCAAAGTCAAACTTTTAAAGCTTTTAGGCTTAATCTGTAGAATTGAAGAAGAAATGAAGGTTTTACTGTATCAAAGTTATCAAAAACTCTCCAGAAAAGATAAAACGAGAAGAAAAGAAGTGGAGCTCAAGAAATACGGATTGATAGAGCTATGTGGCATTTTATTAGCAAAGTGGTCCCAAAAGTGAAGATTGCTTTTTCCAGTCAGCATACTATTTTTCAGTTATTTGTAATTCCAATTTTTATGACGTCTAGGTTTATGTTGGACTGGTATATAAAGTCTTTAAATTATAAACTTTACTCTTTATGAGCTGTGAATGAAAATCAAAGAAAAACATTCGAGTTCATCACCTTTTTTACAGTTTCAAAAGCTTATTTTCTGCATTCGGTACTTAGGAACAACTAAAATCGACCCAGCCTTAGTTTTATTAGGATCATCCACCCTTAAACACAAGTGAGATACCCCTGCTTTTATATTTCATCATCAAATCCATGTCATGGAAGTAAAGACCATTGATTTCGTTTCTGTAGATTGAATTTTTTTTATCTGCAAGTCATTAAAACTAGTTGGTTTCTTCTTAGATTGTATTTGTGATGTTTCTCTTACTGTGGAGATCGGTTCATAACAGTCTATAAAAATAAAATAGTAGTAGGAATAGCTGAAAAGTAATATATAATCGATCCGGAAAAAGTAATGGCTGATTACTATAATTCGTTTTGACCCCCAATTTGTGATTTGGTTCATCTTAAAAAATTCTTGATTTTGTGAAGTCATTAATGTATTTTCCAAAATACAAAATTCTAGAAATACATTGGTCTTTAAACTCGCTAAAGATTTTCTAAAATAGGAAACCTATTCATGCGCAAAGAGTCACTAAGGAATATTCTATAAATACAAAATTCACTTTCTTATTGGTGGTCATTAAGAATCAATTTTTTTCCGAAAATAAAATGGGCACAATTGAATTTAATTAGGGTTTGCAACTTATAGAGCAGTACCGTAAATAATATATGCTTCCAGTTTAGTTAGCCCTTTGCAATTTTTTCCCTCTTTTCTAATTTGACACTTTTATTTTCCGTTTCTGTAGATTATTTATCAACACTATAAATATGCAATTAACAATGCTACGGGTTTAACACTAACAAACTAGTACTAGCCAATTTCAAAGTAAATTAGAGACCTCAATTCCTTGAGTTTTAATTAACTAGCGATGGCTTCTGATCCATCTTTTCTTGGTGCATTGTTCTTCTTTTTTTGGTGTGGTTCTGATATGTATCACAATCGTATTATTTTTACTAATTAAGATATTCAAGTAGATAACAATGTCGTCTAAACTTGATTATTTACAAGTAATTTTTACACAACTTTCTCATTCTAATCCACATGATTTTTTCTTCGGTTTCTTCCTATGAAAGTTTCAAATCGTAAAATAGATCAGTACTCTACATAAAATTAAAACCTACGCTGTTTCTAGTCTTGGTATAGAATACACTGTTCCTAGTCTTGGTATAGAATTTTCCATCATTCTATAACTTTTTTTAAATAAAATTCCTCTCCTTATTCATGTACATCTCGATAATATACTTTTTGAAGTTATCTAAATGATATATTGTGACAGCCGCTCCTATCATTTGAGGGTAGTGCGATGTGTCAGCCCACATTATAAAGCTACGTGAAAGTCGATGTGATATAGTAATTGATTTGTACCATCCATACCAACAAGTTGCAACTTCTTTTCGGTAGCCCATCGATAAAAACTCCAAAGTTTACCTTGGAGCGATATGACCTCTGAGAAGTTTCTCGAAATTTCCCAGAAGCGTGTGAATGAGGACAAATCATGCTGGAAAGGCGTGTGTTAGTCTGTGCCACCGGTGCTCGTGCCCCGTAAGAATGGCCACCGCACCGAGAAGAGTCGGGTCGTTACATATATAATAAGTAGTCTGTCTCGAAATTTTTTTGGCTTTGAATAAATATTATATTTATCGCACATCTTTACATATATATATATTGATTGGATATTTGTTACATTCTTGATTATTGCAGGTTCGAGCGCGAGCTCAAGAGAAATAAATTTGGTCGGATGTGGAACCAAAGCCATATGAATATTCGGAATTAGATCCACCATTCGACAACGACGAGCCTAATTCCTCGTATTACGCGCCTCCTAATAGTCCAACTCGTGACAATGGAGAAAACGAAGCAGGACCGTCCAATTATTGGCCGCTAGAAGAAGAAGAAGAACCACCGGCCGCATCAACATCGTCGAGCGGTGATGCAATCTATTATAGTGCGAATTCTTCGGATGGTTATAATTATGATTCGAATTCCTCAGAATGGGGATATGATCCATTTTTGTAGTAAAGCAGCAATCAATTCTTCCACTCGGATGAACCAGAAAATTCGTCCCCTAATTCGTCGCCATAATCTATCGATCACCACCAATTCCCCCTGCTTATCATGACAACTACAAGCTATATCCTTACAATTCATTTTATTAATGACTTTCTAGTAGTCCACAGGATTTAAGTTTTAGTACTTAGCTTTAATTGAATTTGGTAGTATTTCAGAAATTGTGAGAAAATCACTAGCTAGTCAGGATTATATATTACAATTTGCTTATCTTTCGGTTTAAGTTAACAGATTAATTAGTCAAAGTTTGCATAGATAATTCAATTATCAAATAATATCATCACCAACCAAATGCGAACCGGGCAAAAATATAATTTACCATCTAATTAACCGGCTTTTATAAGGGGAAACATGTTGTGTTCACCCATGTGATTGTTTCCCAATCTATGCATAAGGCATAATGTTACACCAAACGCTATTTTTTACCACTAAAATTGTTCTATATACATTGACTGGCACCACTCTTATCAAATCTAAGTTAACTGTTTGAAACCTCTCGTGAGCTTTAACTCTTCGTCGTCATGATCGTTGTCGATGACATCAATGTCGATGCTTAGCAATCAATAACTCTTCGGCAGTGTTCGAAATTGACACCGGCCGACCAATTTATGTCAAACAAAGTGAGTGGATACTTGATGGATGGATTTTTTTTTCTTTCTTTTTATAATACAATAGAATCTGAGTTTTTTTATGCCGAACGAGATTTTGTTATTGTCTAAGCTTAACTAAATGTTATCAAGGAGCTCCAGAACTCGTTCATTCTTAGAGCAATTGTCCAGGCCTGAGGAGGCACTCGATTACAACAAGAAGTCCTTGGGTTTTTGCAAAGATAACGTTGAGAAACTCAGGAAGATGAACAATCAAATCGAAAGGAATTTATAGAGCTGCACAAGGCACATAGACGTCTACGAAAAGGAAGTAAGTTTGGTTCAATCTAAGCATATTTGTTTGGACTTGTTTCTCTAAACTATATATTACTCTCTAATTCTGGCAAATGGATCTTGCACATTAATGATTTGAAAAAAATGCTTGCTGAAGGTGGAGGAAGCGGACCCAATCTTCCAGCACCATTTATGTTAGATGTACATGTGGTTAGCGAAGCTCCACTCCCACCTCACTGCTACTCATACGAAACAAACAGTTCTGAGATGCCAGAAGAACTGTCGAAGAACGGATGATCCGCCATCATTTCGAAATTGAGGTCGGCTGTCCCTTTTATGTCAGATGGGCGTGGGGCTATGTTTCAGAAAGATTTTGATAAAGCCATCGATTTCTTTAAGCGTGCCCTTGACATCAGGTAACATAATTTAGGGTTTCAGATGTTTCAATTTAGGTTAATGCTAAGTGGAACGGTTTAGTAAGAGTAAATTCTAAATCTGATTCATATACGTCTTTCAATTCCAAATTCAATGTTTCTGAATCAAGAGAATAATACTTTCAATTCAATAAGCTTGAATGTTGTGTCTAATGGATGGTTAGGTTTGAGCATCACGGTAAGCTTGGATGCCTTGACGTTTACCATCAACTAGGATGGGCTTACATCTGCAAGTGTTACACAATGTTCAAGGAGGAGGGTAAGTTATTTTTATCAGCTTATCGTTTTCCTTTTTAAGTTTCTTTTCTTATCAGTTTTTTAATATTGTTTCTCATTTTTTAAACAGAGTACAAGATAGGATTGACCATGTTGAAGTCCGGGAGGGAAGTCGCTCAAGATTTGAGTAGCAAATGTGTGGAAGCGGACATTTTAAGTCATTTGGGGGCAGCATTGCTGATGAAAGGTATATTTATTATATTTGTTGTTAATATTGTTGTTTTTCTCTTTACCGGTAATATATTGGTGATAGATTTCTTTTTTGCTTTGCTGCAGAGGATTTTAACAATGCCATGGAGTGTTACCGAGATGCATGGACGATTGTGAAAGACAGAGTTGAAATGTCCGATGTGAGAATAGAACTTACGTATCCTTTTCAAACTTATTGTGAATTTTGACATAAAGTTGCTTGATTTATAAGTATATAGAAAACCGTAACTGCAATTTAGTTCTGCCGGAGTTGACGAGTGTTATGCTCGTAAATCAAAGATTGCAGAAGCAATTTCTCATTATGAGAAGACGGTACTGCGGTGCAAGAGAAGACGAATGAACAACAGGGCAGAAAGGATTCAAGTGAATCCGGAGTTGCAAGAATTCCATAAGCTCTTTCAGAAGGGCATGAAGAAAGTAAGTTTTAGTAAGAGTGTTTTCAATTGTCCTTGTCCGATATGGCTACCTTTGTGAAAAGAAATAAATGTGTATTGTTCGCGTATGTGTTTACAGCGTAAAGAATTGCAAAGTCAAGTCTCGGGTCAAGGCGCTTCTTCCGGTGCTCATCTCGGAGATGAAGATGAAGGAAAGGAGGGAGTGAAGCAAAAAAGTTCTGATGCAACAGACCCGACCCTTCGTATGTGCCAACTGAAGGTTTCTAGGAAATGAAGCTTCTATGCCATATTTCATCAATTTGGACTTTAGCAATTAATGTTGAAGATATCAGTATTCACTACTCAGTTTTCACTGCTAGAATTTCACTTTTTACAGTTTAATGAAGTCTGTGAACTTGTCTTTGTCTTTACCTCTAGGATTGTTTCCTTGTTCTTTCGCCTAAAATAGTTTTGTACTCTGCAATTGTCCGGATATGTTATTGCTACAGATTATGATGGGAACAAATGTAGCCTTTTAAGTCCTTATTGTTTTGGACTATTCCTTGTTGTTTTGGACTAGGATTCTTCCCTTGTACTTTTAACTTAACAGTAGTTTGGTACTCTGCAAAGCTCACTTGGCATGAACGAAAGATTTTCAAAGATCAGTTCATATTCTCTTATGATCGTATATATGTTTTAATATATTGTATTGTCTATTAAAATAATAAATTAATAAATCCAATTCAATTTATAAGCTCCATTAATCAAGTTACAATATGCAACATAATCCCTCCCGTATCACAAGTAGTATCATTTCATAACCTTTGGATTTTACCAATGATAAAGCTTTCAGTTGGGCATTTCGACTATGGAAATACTCATTTCTCAATCAGAAGCTTACAAAAAATTACATATTCCTACCCTCAGAAGATGTAGAAAATGAAATTCCTACAACTTTTCTTTTAGACAGCGGCTCTAGACTTCCTTAGGAAATCGACATCCTAGCCCACCAGTCATTATAAGAACAGATGTCTTGCAGTGCAAGTCTGGTCAGGTTGAAGAAAAAGAATGCGATATATAACCTTTATATCATTTATTTGTTAATATTACACATGTAATGCAGAACCTAATTAACGGCATCAAAAATCTTTCATGATCAAATATGTAATGTATCTATTATCCTCATAATTAATTTGTGAATGACTTTCCTACTCATAGTAGTCGTCAAATTGAGAAATCGCATCGCGTATTGCTGTCTAGTGCACCGCATCCTGTATTGTATGTATGCGTGTGTCTACTGATGGAATGTCCGTCGCCGGCATCAACTTCACGGAGTTGTGAGTTATGACAACTATCATCCTAATTATCACTATCCTTATAATTGATTTGTGAATGATTCTGAGTCCTACTTTAGTCCTCAAGAATTTAATTCAAAAAGAAAAGAATTTATTTTTACCACAAAGTAGGTAACAAATCTTAACTTCTACTCTCTCTATCCCTAATTAATCCTCATGTTTGCTATACAAAATGTAAAAATAAAAAAAGTTAAAGTTAATTAGGGACGAAGGTGGTACTAGTTTAGTATTGTTATACCCTCAAATATCACCTGTATGCAATATACTTTTCTCGGACAGTCTCAACACCCATCTTAACCCCACTCAACCCTCAAGACCCCAAACACACTCCATTTCAACCATGATTTCCTAAAAGGGCATGATCCATACTCCCATGCCAAATGTGAGAGAATATTTCAGACATTTAACTGCCACCCAAAAGAACCCACCATATATATCACCCATATCCCTGGACAACTGCCAATAAAAGGAAACCGTTCCTTCCTGAAAAGAGCTTCTTTCTCACCTGGTAATAACTCCATTGCCACTCTCATTCCTAAAACCGGAAACAATAAGAATTCACAAAGAGAAAAAATGCTATGAACAAATCTCGGCAAAACAAATATTATTAAGGAAATTTTGCGAAAACAGTATGGTCGAAAACATAATTTTGTGTAGTTTACTAGAAGTATCAACTTTTATTTAAAGAGTACGGTGGAAAACAAAAGTGTTCCGGGTGCTACTAAATTTTCAAAGGCTGTAACCTTCCCTTTTATTATGATTTTATATTATGCTTACTCAAAGTTTGCATAGTAATTAAACTTTACCATTGTCAACACCAACCAAGTCCAAACTGAAGAAAAATACCATTCACCAACAAAATCAGTAAATCACTACTAGCTCTTACAAGATGAAATATTAATTCGTGTTTACTAACTCTTTTGAGTTCTCCAATCTATGCATATTGCATACAAACAAAAATCATATCCAAACCCTGGGCGTATATTTGTTCTGTGTACAACAAAAATGTCCAAAAAATTCCTATTCTCTCTCATTCCCTAGTTTCTCGAACACTCCAAACAAAAGATGCACCTTTAATTTCCCATTTCAGGGTTGAACTCAGATTTCACGAGCTCGTTCAAAAGAGCGGTTAAAAGTGCATGTACTTCTTTCAGCTCGTGACTTGTTACAAGCTTATGCTCGTAAAATATGTATATGGAAGTCTACAAGTGTCCTCACGCTTGAGCAGCTTTTCCTACAAGTATTTGCATCGAGCTTAATTCTAGAAGGCTTGCTGACTAAGTTATCTAAAAATCTAGGATCGACCTGTTTGATGAATAATGGTTTCACCTCCTCTAAAACCCAAACAAAAGCGACATGATCAAATTGTAATTTATGGATATATGTCATCCATCATGTGTGTTTTTCTTTACTATAAATGCATATTTTCTGATTGTTTTATTTTCATTGCAATCAAAATACTCTAGATAGCTAATTAATCCATGGTAATCAATCACGTCACAACATACTCTAACTAATTAACTTCACTATGTCAAAAAAGAACTGTATCTACCTACGTGTCGAAGCCGACCTGGAGAACATAACCAATGCCATACCTGCTAATCTTGAAAAAGAAGGTTACTCTGCTTGGGTGATTAATTATCAAATTTAATTACTTTTAGATTTACACTTTAAAAGATGTTTGATTTGTTCCAAGAACTAACTAATTACACAATGCATCACTAATAATAACTAACAGACCACGAGCTTAAGCTTTCAGATAAGCGGTAGACATAGTATAAGAACTTATTGAATGGTCGATGTGTACTCATATGCGATAAGATTTTTTGTTCTGCCTTATATAAAATAACAATTGTTTGCTGAATACAAATCTCCGATCCAATTTTCCGATAACCCAATATAGATCTCATCTTCATTGAAGTTTGAAATTTCCATATGCAAAAATGTTTATAATTGCTTGCAAAAGCTAAGCTCTTTCTCACTCTTGCGGTGGGATAACAACTTATGTTCAATTCAAACTCTACCTAACCAAGTTTTGAGAGCAAAATTAATAATGGCGAAGAGCAGTTGCGTTACCCATACCAGACACAGTCATAGTCTGTGTGGATGCACGCTGGCCTTCCCGGCCAAGATGAGGAAGGGAGATGCATTGGGGATGCATCGAAAATTGCTTAATTTTGCCTTCATTTTTCTGGTTTAATTTGTATTAGGGTGGAGTGGAAGTGAGATTTCCACTTTCTGGTGATATGGGTATCGGAGTCCTCACGAAGACGTTAGATAATGGAGAAGTTAAGAAGACTTCGTTCTTTGTGCTCATCAAGGGAAAAAGAATTTCAGGCAGCATAATAATGATCATAGTGATGGAATATTATTACTAGTAGCTAATAATTAATCAAATATAAAAGTCCATATATGCATGGATGTTAACTATTGATATTCATGTCAGGGTATTAGGAGCTTATTACATATTCCATGCCTAAAAAACTTGAAAAGACTCAATATTGTGCTTCCATGGTGGTATGGTACTGTTGCACCTCATGACAAACTTGAGCTCGTTCGTGTGGATGCACCAAATCTTGCTTTGTTTGAATTACAGGGTAAAAATGTCGACAACATGGACATATCTCGTTGCAAGAATTTAAGGAGCATAAAAATTGTTCAAGTGGGTGAGTCAAATTTCTCGATCCATTTAACTTTCCATATCTCGAAAGTTTGTACATCGAAAATTGTCATTTATTGAGGACGGCTAAAATTAAAGGCTCCTTGTCTAAAGTCATTGACGACATCGTATTGAAGTGGACTAAAGAAAATTGAGTTCGACACACTTTATTTATCAGATTTTACCTGTCATGGAGATCTTGTGGAATTCTCTTCCAATGCTTCGGCTCTTTCTACAGTCTATCTGAGCCTTTCCACGATGTAGCAACATTCGTCAAACGAGCAGAATTCTTAACAAATATTAAAAAATGTTCTCAAGGGCGCCTGAGAATGCAATTGGTGTTAGGAATCTATGATTAGGATTCCTAATTTGTCACAAATTGGTATATTACATAAATTGTAATAGGTATTCCTTAGTCAATTAGGAATAGATTAGGTATTCCTAAGTCAAGTAGGAAATAGATTCATGTATTTCCTAGATCAATTGGGAATAGGTTTAATTTATGTTAGTATAAATAGATGAGTTCGTATAGAGAATCATCAGGAGCCTAAATTGAGTACGAATTAGTCTAGAAAAAGTGTCTTTGTATAGAGAAGCACTTGGTAGGCTGGATCTCCTCGTTAATAAAAGTTCTTGAGTCTTGTTGTGGATGTAGATCTGTTTTGATCGAACCACGTAAATCTTTTGTGTTTTTACTTTCGTATTCTTCCTATCACTTTATCGATATTATTCCGCGTATTTTGTTGATCGAATCCTAACAGTTGGTATCAAAGCCATGGCGGCAAAGTTTGAAATCGATAAGTTTGATGGTTCCAACGATTTTAATCTTTGGAAAGTGAAGGTGGAAGCTCTCTTGTGTCAGCTGGGTTGTCGAGAACTCATAACCGAAGAAGGTGCGCCAGAGGCGTGGGATGCTGAGAAGAAAGTCTCCATGGAAGGTAAAGCACATAGTACTATTTTATTATCTCTTTCAGATAATGTGTTGCGAGAGGTGATAGATAAAAAGACTACGATAGAGCTTTGGGATGCGTTGGGCGAAAAACACTCAATGCAGAATCTAACTGGAAAAATATTCCAGAAGAGGAGAATGTACCAATTTAAACTCCGAGAGGGAGATTCAATGATGAGTCATCTTGATGCGTTTAACAAGATGATTCTTGATGCTGAGGCGGCTGGGATAAAACTTAGTGATGAAGATAAGGCTCTAATCTTGATATTATCACTACCACCATCTTGGGAGCACTTCACGGATACCATGCTTTATGGTAGAGATACGATTACGCTGACAACTGTCAAGAATGCTCTTTTGCAGAAGGACATGGACAAAGACAACGTAAGTTCAAGTGCTGGAAATCAAGGTGTGGGTTTGGTAGCAAGATACAAAGGCAAATCGAAGACGAAAGGTAATGAAACTGATCAAGTTTTTAAATGCTATCATTGTCACCAACCAGGTCATATTCGAAGGAATTGTCCTGAGAGAAAGTCTTTGGCAAACGTGACTACGGAACGCGCAAAGGATGTTGACGACGTATCTGAATTTGAAGGTGAGGTATATACTATGACTTCTGGAATCTTTAGAGACGATTGGATTTTAGATACCGGAGCCTCTTTCCACATGACTCCACATAGGAATTTTTTCTCAACTTATGAGAGTAAGGAGGGAAAAGTTGAAGTTGGAGATGATCGGGAAATTAAAGTTCTAGGTAAAGGGGTAGTAAAATTCAAAAGTGAAGGGGTTGTGACAGAAATCAAAGCTTGGCATGTTCCGACTCTAGGTAAGAATTTGATATCTCTGTGTACTCTTCAAAAACAAGGATGTAAATTCTTTAGCGAAGGAGATGATCACGTGTTTGTCAAAAGAGGAAAGAAGGTGATTATGAAGGCAAGAGTTCTTCGAGGTATTGCTAGGATGTCGAGCAGTGTTATCTATGGCACTACGTTCTTTCGTGAACCCCATGCAGATTCATTGAATAAACCTCTGTTTACTGAAAAGTTCAGCTTGTGTGTGGACAAGTTGGATTTTGATAAAACCTGAATCGTCCTTAGGGATGATTGTTGAAGGCGGGAAGAGCTTGAAGACTATGGAATTTGTGTCAAGGGGGAGAATTGTTAGGAATCTATGATTAGGATTCCTAATTTGTCACAAATTGGTATATTACATAAATTGTAATAGGTATTCCTTAGTCAATTAGGAATAGATTAGGTATTCCTAAGTCAAGTAGGAAATAGATTCATGTATTTCCTAGATCAATTGGGAATAGGTTTAATTTATGTTAGTATAAATAGATGAGTTTGTATAGAGAATCATCAGGAGCCTAAATTGAGTACGAATTAGTCTAGAAAAAGTGTCTTTGTATAGAGAAGCACTTGGTAGGCTGGATCTCCTCGTTAATAAAAGTTCTTGAGTCTTGTTGTGGATGTAGATCTGTTTTGATCGAACCACGTAAATCTTTTGTGTTTTTACTTTCGTATTCTTCCTATCACTTTATCGATATTATTCCGCGTATTTTGTTGATCGAATCCTAACAATTGGCTTGTTCAACTCAAGAGGTATGTATCTGTCCGTTTTTGTTAATTTATTTTTTAACCTAATTTTTATGATATTCAATTCTTTGAGTTATATTTGAATATTGATTCGTGTGTATATATATATATATATATATATGTTTTTCAGAGTCAGATTTTTCCAGGAGAATCGAGACGAAACACGAGTTCACCATTGTGCAACCTCAAGTCGCTGAAAGTAGAAATACGCGGCCAACAACGCAAAGGGATTCCACATGACTAAAGAAAGAACTCCTTGAAAGCTTACATTGGATGTTCCCTCATGTGGAAATCAAATTAGTTTGATTCAGTACTTCATTGTAATACTTAAATTTCTTCTTGAAGAAACAACTATTTTTCATTTTAATAGCTAATGTCTCGTAACGGTGTATTTCTTGAGCACTAAGAAAGAAAACATAATCTCAAGTTTTTCATAATACAAGCTAAGTGGTATATTTATTAATTTTTCCAATTTCTTATCAATTACTATAATATAAGTCCAGACCAGTAAGAACTTCTGTTCTAAGTCCCATCGATCCCCATGAAAAATCAAGGAAGACGTCAACGATTCCAAGGCCTTGGAAAGCAAGTCAACAATATCTTGCCGCACACGCCAACGATTCCAAGGCCTTGGAGATCATTTTTTAGCTAGTGGGGTCCACAGGACTGAGTCAGTGCTTAAGTATGCTAATTAACGGCTATGTTTTGCTGCCATGTGTTGCTGATCTGGTCATGAGTACTATACTACTGCTCAATCCAACGTGTGGGTGTGGGTTTGGAGAGGATCGGAAAGTTGAAGTTTTATACGTTATAATTTCGAACGTTGACCGTTACCGGCCTTCCGGACTGTTGACGTCATCAAATTCGAAATGCCAGACGTTATTGTCAACACCCCAAAATGTTGGGCGTTGACGTCATCAGCCTCGAAAATGCCGGACGTTGACGTCATCAGATTCGAATACAATGGATATTAATGTCAACAGGCTACCACCCTTTTCTTCAACCAATTGAACTCATTTAAATCTGGCTTATAGGATGTTGATTCCGACTTCAAGATTGCTTACTTGCCTGTGATTCTCCGGCAATACAATTCCCACGGACTTTGTGAACTCCATGAAAAGCTTGATTCTCATACAAAATTTTGTTTTATGTTGAAAGAAGAGCGGAAGATTTAGCCGTAGATTTCATTGTCCCGGCTTAAAAAAGTTGAAGAATTATTGAGAGTGATTGAGTGAGTAAAAACTTGGTTTTATCTAAGTTCCCAAACCCTTGGTGAGTTGAGTGATAGAAATTAGAAACTGTTAAATTTCTCATATGCAATCAAAACTTAGTGAAATGTTCTTCCTTGATCTGTGCACAGATATCAGAATTAACTGTCTTTGAGATGTTGCTAGCCAGTAGGTCGAATATTGTGGATAGGGTAAATCTCACACAGGAAATTGGAATTTGATGTTTGTACTCTAATTTCTTTTCTTTCTTTCTTTAATATATTATACTCTCATTTCATTGAAGACTTGTTTATGTTTGAGTTCCTTGTTCCATGAGGCATGAACTCTATTGAATTGGAATTGCTTGAGACTTTGATTTTTCCATGAAACTCGTTATGACAAGATGTACTTCAATTCAAGATCGAACAGTTTCAAAACTAGTAATGTTTCAGTCGGCAAGATTTGTGAGAAATGTGAAACTTCAAAATCTGAGAACCAAAGTGTCAAAATTTCAATTTTTGGAGGAGATTCTAGAAATGTTCCAGACAAGAATGAGCAAGTCTCAAAACCTGGTCTATCTATAATGATGTGAGTATGACGGAAGCAAGAATGAAGTGAGTTTAAAAGGCTGCTGCAGATTTTGGTCATCTGATCAGTTACCTTTCAGAATTACAGTTAAAAAAATGATCTGAGTCAAGTGAAAAGTTGAAGGATAGGAAGCTTCTATGTCATATTTCATCAAAGTTAAGAGTTCAATTTGGACTTTACTGTTGAAGATATCAGTATTCATTACTCAGTTTTCAGTAGTACAAGTTTCTGTTTTCACTGCTAGAATTTCACTTTTTACAGGTAATGAATTGTGTGAACTTCCAGTTGTCTTTCTCTTAACTCTAGGATTGTTTACTTGACCTTTATCTTAAAATAGCCTTGTTTTGGACTAGGATTAATTCTTCCCTTGTCGTTTAACTTAACATAGTTTGTTGTTTATACATGGTGATCTTTAGACTCATTAATGCTACTTTCTTCTACTTTAGTAATGCATGGTAGACGTTTGTATTATACATATCACGTAATATATCTAGCAACCGATGGAATTTCGCCGCCATTGCCACCAACTTCACGGACTTATGATCAGTTATGACAACTATGATCCTAATTATTACTATCTTTATAATTAATTTATTAATGACTCTCCTACTCATAGTTGTCAAATCGAGATATGTATCGTGTATCGCCGGCTAGCCTATCGAGTCGTGTATCATATTGCATATATGTATACCGATGGAATTTTCGTCGCGGCCACCAACTCGTAAGTGTTCCTGGTGATGCAACCTTTGATTATGATATCATGCTTAGTCAAAGTTTGAATAATAATTTAACTTTACCATTCTCAAATCCAAACATGCAAATATATCATTCACCAAATCACCACTGGCTCTACTAAGAGGAAATATTTGTGTTTACTAACTCATTTGAGTTTTCCAATCTATGCATATTGAATACAAACAAAAATCATACCCAAATTCTGTATATTTGTTCTGTGTACAACAAAAAATGTCCAAGAGATTCCTACTCTTTCAGCTTGAGTTATCGGAAATGAGCTTCTTTAGAAGAGTGGTTAAGAGTGCATCTCTTCTTTCAGCTCGAGTTTCTTCTCTTATCCTCCTTTGTTCCTCTCTCTCCCTCCAAGCCTGCTCAGCCATCAGCCTCTCTCGCTCAGCCTGTTCCATCGACCGCCACGATTCCTGCTCGAATAGCCTCCGCTCCTCGGCACGCCTCTCCGTAACCTCCATCCACTGCATCTCCATCATCTGTTGTTGCCTGAGAAATTCCTTGAGCATTTCTGGAATACTACCATTATTATTGCTAGATGATGATTCTCTTGGAACTTTCTTTTTTCGCGATTTCGTTATCTCACCAGCAGGCTTATCGTCGTCTCCGTCATCATCATCCTCCTCCTCCCGATCATCTTCTTCACCTTTTGAAATATTCATCAGCAGAAACGTTGCCACCGCCACGAGTTCTCTTCTTCGTTGGTGTTTCCTTAACTTGAGTAGGACCGACTTCAGATTCAAGGAGTGTCTGCTTCATCTTCTTTTCTCTTTCGGCAAATACAGAATGTAGCTCTTCAAAGAACGGACATAACCGAATTGACGCATCTTGATGATCAGATGTACCCTCCTTCCCCTGTTTAAAGAAATCGCATTATCAATATTGAACCAAGAAAGGCATATCGAAATATAATTCTGTTGTAGGATAGAATATTAATTTATGCATCATCATTAAAAATACAATAGAAACTAAAATTAAAATGGCATTGGACAAATTCACGAAAGATTAATTAGCCACAATCAACAGATACAAAGTTGAAATTCAATTCAAATTCGAAACTCATTTACTAAAATTAAGAATTACTTTTCGTTTACATGGTTTCGTCGCGTATAACAACTTCAAGAAACCATGTAAACGAAAAGGAATTGTTGATTCTTTCACATAAATAAATATCAAAGCAATCACCTTCAATAATAAAATTTTAAAAAATGGAACCTTGTAGCGATGGACGAGGTTCCTCCATTTGCCTCTACACTGATCAGGAATCCTTCCATAACCTCTTTCCTTCATCTTCAAGCTCACGACCTCCCATGGAACTTTGTTCCAATTGTATTCCTTCTCCAGTTCTCCTCTGATCATTATGAAATCTCTTGTTTCCTTGATTCCCCACTGCGAAACAGGCCTCGCCGTCGTCATCTCCGCCGACGGAGGAGGAGGAAGTGCTGGTAGGCTGGTCAGCATGGAATTAGGTGATGACTTCATCGGATACAGGGGATCGTTTACTCCGTCACCGCCAAACATCGCCAGTGACTTCCGGCGCTTTGAAGTCAAAAAAAAAAGAGATTTTAGGGGGAGAACAAATTAGGGTATTAATTTACGCCATTGTCCCTTTAATTATTTGATATGATGATATTACCCTCCTCGCACGTGACATACTTACATGCACTCTATTTTCGTCTTTGGAGTTGGAGACCATAAACCTCGACGATATTACCCACCTAATGAAGAATAATTTGTTGGTAAAATATTGCTCCTATCGATTAAAAAAATATCATATATAAAAAAAAAAAAAATTTAAAAAATTATTTGTTTGATTTTTATTTTTAATATTCAAATATAATTTGACGATAAATAATTTTATCAATTTGATCTTTAGAGTTCACCATTTCCCTTATAAAATATAGTAATGTATATTAATTTTATGAATCATGAAATCGACGAGTAAAAAATAGATAAAAACAAACATGATATTATATCAATTTTTTCTCTTTCCTAATTATCCAATTCTTATCGGTGAATGCAACAAAATGCTGCTCTTTTAAAAACAGCTAATTTTCTTTCTTCTAATTATTACCATAGAAAAAGAAATAAATTTCTTTCTTAATTATATACAACTTTATCTTTAAAAAAATCATATAATCTGTTTTCTCTGAAATTAAACTCGTATATTTTATTTTTTTAGGAAGGAAAATATCTAATGAATTAGGACACGTCTAATTTGATTAAAAAAATTCTTTTTTAAATGACCATTCACAAAGTTCATGACATTCTTATTATATTTATATCCTTCTGGATATAAACCAAATGTTAGACATGCACTTAACATGAATTTTTTAAACATCCTCCCCTAATTAGAATTAACCAACAAAAATTACATTAATACAATAATGTTGATGGTACTAAAATTAAAATTAAAAGTTATCGGAAAAAAAATTGAAAATAAATGATCAAAAAAGAGATCTATTTAGCTCTCTATGAATTAAAAATTAATAATCAGTAAGAAAATACAACATAAATTAATTAAATTTTTTTTGAGGTTATTATTATTTTAATTTTATTTGTATAATTCAAAATCGTTGAATAAAAAAATTTAATTTTATTATCACTATAATTAATTACAGCTTGATAGCTTGGTTAGCCCTAGTTAATACGATTTATTTAAAATGATTTACACAAAGAAAATAACATTTGTGTTTTCTGTTTTTGATAGAAAAATGATGTAAGCTAAACTACACTGAGAAATTTTTATTTTTTTAAAAGCACACTAAGAATTTTTATAAAATAACTTTTCCGGGATTAAAATAGGTATAGACCCTAATAAAAGAAAGATGATTTGAAAAGTAGCATTTTTACCGTATCCACTAATATTATTCGGCCAATTAAGAGTGATAAAATATTTATATAATATTTTATTTATTTGTATCTAATTTTCTATATTATTATTTTTAAATTTTTATGATTATAAAAATAAATTTACATTATATTTTATATTGAAAATTGTAAATCTAAAAAATTATAAAATTATATATTATCAAATTTATGTATGAAGATTTAAAATATTTTACAAACAAATAAATTTTTAACTTTAAAAGTTATAAATTTTTCATCTTTTTTATGTGGCTTTTATATGTCTAGATTAAGGATATAGTATTTTGTTCCTCTCGAGAGTTGTAAATTATTTTTTCTAATTAAAAAAGATAATTCGATGTTCCTTGAGGAGCAACATTTTTGCTATATCACTAGTGTTATTCAGTCAATTAAAAGTGATAAAATATTTACATAGTATTTTGATTGTTTGTATATAATTTTTCTATATTATTATTTTTAAATAAATTTCTATATTACTGTCAAAAAAAAGGCTTTTACTCTTTTACCCCTATATAATTTCCCTTTATTTTATTTATCTGAGAGATTGTGACCAACAGGCCAAAGTGAAACAGAAAAAGTGTGAAACTAGTAGGCAGCAAGTACAGAGTTTCTTCTCTACTTCACTTCCACCACTTTTGTCTTCCTTTGTGTCGTGTCCGCCTCCCCTTCAAATCTACTGATTCCGAGTTAACTCAGATCATCTCTATTTCCAGGTAACATAAATGAAAAACAAATCTTGCTACTTAATTAATGTTTCCCTGTTTTTCTTTTTAATCAATCACCCACATTTTGTCCGTAAAGTTTTGTTTTTTAATTTTGGTGTTCCTGTAAATGTGTGGCCTTTGACCACCCATTGACTTTTTTCTGATTGCATGATTGTTATAAAAGGCTTGATCTTTGATATGCTCTTTATTTTTTGTTTATTCATCAGTTCTATGAAGCGGAGTTGTGAGAAGTGGTCTTTTATGTTTTGGGGGAGAGTACTGGATAACTAGAAACCCTAGATTTTAGATTTCCAGATTCTTGTAACCTGCAATGGGTAAGAAGAACAATAATGTGTGTCCGACCGAAGGAGGTGTTGTAAACTGTAACGATAATGCAGCTGTCTCAACGAATAATTGTGTTGGTATGGAGACTGAAATGCAATCTGATTCAGTCAATGGAGGATTGAATGTGTTGTTTGATGGGTTAGAGAATAATGGAAGTCGAGTGATTGCTGATGGTGTAGAAGGGAAGAAATCAGTTGACGTTTCTGATGCCAAAATGTCGCTTTTTGTTGATTTTACAGGCATTCCGCTGGAGAGGGCGACAGATTCTGGGTTGATGGTGAATAATGAGGTTGTGGAGATCAATAATCCAGCCAAGTTCATGGTGGGGGATGTTTTATGGGTTAAAACTAAGAGTACGACATGGTGGCCTGGAAAAGTTTGTAATCCTTCTGATTTTCCGAGCCATGTTGTGAAAAGTGGTCATAAAGACAGCTTACTAGTGGAGTGCTTTGGGAATCGCCGTGTTAGATGGTACCTCCCTTCTCAAATGAAGCTATTTCGTGAGGATTTCAAAATACTGTCTAAACAAAGCAAGGGTGGAGTCTTTCTTGGTGCAGTACAGAAGGCTGTAGACGAGTTTTGTAATCATCTGAAGTCGGAGATCACAAATCCAGGTTGCAACAGGTCGGAGGAACTCGGTGAATTCTCAATTACTTACTTTGAACCTGCATCATTTCTAGAACAACTCAATAGCCTTGCATTGCCTACCATGAATCCCGGGATGCTTCAGTTTGTTACTGCACGTAGTCGTTTATCTGCGTTTTATGATTTCGTTGGACATAGACAAGTGCCTCTCCATATGCTTCAGGAAAGTAGTAATGGAGAAGATTCTTCAAAGTCAAAGGCTAAAAATGTTGTTCACATCGGAGACCTAAACGTCGAATCCCAGACGAAATCAGAATCAGGAACAGTTCAGGATGGAGATGAGCTGAAAGCTGGCACCGGTTCTGAAATGAGGGCACGACGAAGGAGCAGGTATTTGTCGTATCCCTACATAAACAATAAGTCAGCCGAAGATGGAAAAAAACTTGTGATGGAAAAAGTTCCTATTCACAGAGCGCGTGAAAGTAATGGGAGTGATGAGAGGTCTCGAAAGAAACGACTCGGAGAAGCCGTTACAGAGGATAATCTATCGGCTAACTATGAGCTGATAAGGAATGCAGCTACATCTGATTTGCTCTCGAAGCTTCATTACACAGCAGCGGACTGCTGTTATCCGAATAAAGACATAGAGTTTAGTTCAGTTAAATTGTTTGTTTCCGAATTTAGAAAATCAGTCTTTCATGAAGCTGATATTAATTCCAAGAATGCGGCTGATAAAAAAGAAGATGGAGCGGAAAATAAGGATTCAAGTGCTGATAAATCAAAGACTAAGAAAAGAAAGAGGAAATCAATTACTAAGCTGTCAAATGGGGAAGACCAAATTGAGACAGTTGCCACTCCATTGAATGCAGAAAGTGGGGAGAACCAAAAAGCTAAGAAGAAGAGGTGTAGAAACTCGGTGAAATCTGACATTAAGATATTGTCAGGTGGCAAACTTAAAAGCAAATTCACTCTGTCAAATGGGGAAGACCAAATTGAGACAGTTACCACTCCATTGAATGCAGAAGGTGGGGAAGACCAACAAGCTCAGAAGAAGAGGAGTAGAAACTCGGTGAAATCTGACATTAAGATATTGTCAGATAGCAAACTTAAAGCAACATCAGTGAATTTGCAAATTGAGGAATCTTCAAGTGTACCAGATTTGAATGGGAATGCTATCACTCCAACATCATCTGTGCCGGATATCCGTGAAAATGGCTCTCTCTCAATAGATTTGTCGGTGACTGGTCCATTCACAATTAATTTCATGTCTAAGCAGCTGGAACAACTAAATCCTAATGCAACAATTTCTTTCACTAACATTCCTAACGTTGTTCAGCCTGAGACCAGGAAGAAGAGAAAATATAATAAGAAACCCAAAGCTGAAGCTGAAGGCATACTACCAGATTTGAATGGAACCGAAGAACCAAAGAAGAGAAAGGGAAGAAGAAGTAAACTAGTTTCTGCCGGAAGTGGAGAGCTCCTTTTGACTTTTGCATCTGAATCGCCTCTGCCTTCCAAGGAAGCTTTAGTGACAACATTTTCAAGTTTCGGGCCCTTGAAGAATTCTGAAATTAAGTTACTGGAAGATTCTAAGAGTGCTCATGTGGTTTTTGAGAGCCATGCTCATGCTGAGCAAGCATTTCAGAATCTGGTTGCTGGTAATAATAACCCATTTGGTTCTATGCTCGTAAACTGTCAGCTCCGACATATCTTGTCGGCTCCAGATTTGAATGGGACCGAAGAACCAGAGAAGAAAAAGCGCAGAAGAAGTAAGTTAGTTTCTGCCGGAAGTGGAGAGCTCCTCTTGACTTTTGCATCTGAAGCACCTTTGCCTTCCAAGGAAGTCTTAGTGACAACATTTTCAACTTTCGGGCAATTGAAGGATTCCGAACTCAAGTTACTGGAAGATTCTAGAAGTGCTCATGTTGTTTTTGAGAGCCATGCTCATGCTGAGCAAGCATTTCAGAATCTGGCTGCTGGTATTAACAACCCATTTGGTTCGATGCTCATAAACTATCAGCTCCGACATATCTCGTCGGCTCCAGATTTGAATGGAGCCGAAGAACCAGAGAAGAGAAAGAGAAGAAGAAGAAGAACCAAGTTAGTTTCTGCCAGAAGTGGAGAGCTCCTCTTGACTTTTGCATCTGAAGCGCCGCTGCCTTCCAAGGAAGTTTTGGTGACAACATTTTCAACTTTCGGGCCATTGAAGGATTCCGAAATTAAGTTACTGGAAGATTCTAGAAGTGCTCATGTTGTTTTCGAGAGCCATGCTCATGCTGAGCAAGCATTTCAGAATCTGGCTGCTGGTAATAATAACCCATTTGGTTCGATGCTCGTAAACTATCAGCTCCGACATATATCGTCGGCTCCTGAGCCTGTACGTGTGGTTAAAACTCCGGCGAAGTCTGCACCGTTGGCTAAAAATGCGTCGAAGCTGAATACTTCTGTCCCGTTTACTCTAACTCCTCCAAAGCGACCTATCGATTATATAAAGCAGAATCTAGAGCAGATGACGTTGATGTTGGAGAAGTCGGGAAAGAGTCTTTCATTGGAGACGAGAGCCAAACTCGAGAGTGAAATTCAAGGTCTAATGAAGAAGGTCAGCTCCATGCCGCCGAGTTCATTACCCTGATGATTGGTTATTTTCAATTTTCTCAGTTTCTGACTCATTTAGCAGTAGTGAAAAGACATTTTAGTCTGGCCTTTAATGTGATTGTAGCCAGCTTATTGTCTCCTGACTGGAAGTTCTTGAACCATTTTAATGAAATGTTCCTGTTCCTTTTTAAAATTCATTAAATGGGTCATGAAATGTGTGCATACGGCTTATTCATGATGATCAATGGTACTATCTATTCCACGAGACTAGAAGGCAAATTTTTGCAAATCAGGAGGAAATGGTTGGTATTTTTCATGGAGGTGTATACATGTTGCTGTTCTGAAAATAGTTGAAGAGTGCATTCTAAATTCTTTTGTGTACAGAGCTGGATGGATCATTGCGCATTCTTGTAATACCACACAGCATAGATTTACTCTAAAATAGAGAAATTTGCTAGGTAGAAATCATTGCTTGAACACATAAGATACGATAGAAAGAGACGTCGCTTGAACACATCACCGATCCCCAAAAATAAATAAGAAAATAAATCTGTAAAGCACACTTTATTGGTCATAAAATGATAGTGTTACACATACACTTAGTAGCTACTACAGTACAAAAGCACTCAGGTAGTTATTCCATTTAAGGGTAGTCATACACTAGTACATGTTTGTTTGTAAAAGCACACTTTGAAAGAAAGACAAGTAGACAACACAGCACAGAAGAAAAGTCTTGGATTGACTTATTATTTTCGAGGGACATTGTGGTAGTAGCTTCAATATCCAGCACGTAAGGTATCAGTTGTCGGAAGAGCTGCTGAAGGTCTCGCTCCCCGAGGATGACGTGTCTCTTTGTATACGTTTCTTCTCGTCGTATGCCCATTCAAGTCCATCACAGTAGTGGATTGGCGGGTTAAATCTGCTATCATTGATGTCGTCCGGCAGAAAAGCGCCATTCTCAACCAGAAATTTGATTGCTTCTTTCTTTCGCTCTTTGGCTGCATTGTGAAGAGGAGTCCCTGATAAGATAAAAACAGAAAGACAGGTCAATATATGTATTATATATAGCAACTAATCACAAATAGTCCAGTTCTTTCTTTAAAGAGTTCAACCAAAAAAAAAATACTCACAACCACAAGAGCCCCAAGTGCGTGCATCGATATTAGCACCACGTTCGAGTAATTCATCCATCACTTCAAGGTGCCCGCCTTGTGCGGCAAGGTGGAGAGGGGTAATCCCTTTTGATTTGGGGCCCCATGCAGCCACATTCACATCCATTCCATCATCGAGAAGCTTCCTTACCTATACATGAAGCATAATCATTGATAAATTTTAGCACTTAGCAGTAACGAAATTTTCCAGACACATACTACTGCTATTACTAAAAACATAAATTCAGGCATAAAACACACTAGAACCCAACTGTTTTGACTGAGGTGTATTCAAAGTTTATACCATGTGAACAGTTTGTGTATCTCCCAAAAATATTAAAAAATAAATAAAAATGAAACACTAGAAACCCACTGTTTGCATTTCCACTGGTATTTCATTAGGGACATACACATGAGATGTCCTGCCTTCATCTGATGTGACACAGATGAGAGCAGGGTATGAAATAAGAAAGGTTTTCCCATACAAGATGAGTACACTACACATCAGTGTTTCATATTTCTCACATGGAACAAAACTTTTGGTCAAATAAAAGCCAACAATTGCCAATACATTACACGTCATTGTTTTGCTTTTTTTTGGTTTACTCTACCATTTCCTATAGTTCAAAAGAATTGTATCACTATTAGCTCAATTGTGAAAGACAAGCTAATGAGATAGGTGACATGAGTTAAATGGATGACCAATTATATGTTCAGTGAGCAGTCAACAGCATGAATTTCTAATCACTCCCTCCACAAAGAATAATGATTTCTCAAGCCTACTTTCACATAATTCATATCATCCAGCAACAGCAAATACGAAATGAAACAAGTTGAATTGCAAGAGAATCACACACTCACCTCTTTAAGATCACCCCTACGTGCAACAACATGAAGCAGAGTCCAACCCCTGTCATCTGTATCGACACCTGACCTCAACGACCGCCTTCGCGAAAGGCTCCTTTTCAAACCCGATTCTTGTTGGGGCATGGTTTTCTTTTTCCTTTTCTTATCTTTCCCACTCCAAAATATTATCGATTACACAATCAATAATCTAAAGAAACAACTCACAGACGCTAATAAAACAAATCAAAATTACCCAAAAAGATCCCAATTTTACATAATCTTTGTTTTCGTTTAAGAGAAACCCCACAAATCGAATTATATTTCTGGATTCAGATAACGAAATAGAGAATTGGAATAAAAAGATAAACTACTAAGATAAAAAAAAAAAAAAAAAAGATTTAGCGAGAATGATGAGCGACGCAGTATGGAGCAAAAGGATTCAAACCAGGACCCAATACGCGAAGGCTTTGGAAGACATTAACGATTGCAGAAGAGCTCATTGACGACGGAGACGATAAGATTATAAACATAGCTGGAAAACTATATGTGAAGAAATTATATAATAGGGTTCTTAGATTTAAACGAATCCTAGATTGATTAGGACTGAGATTGGAGTTGTTGGAGGGAACATATGAAAAGACCCAAAAAAGAAAAGAAAAAAATCAAAAAGCCCTAACCCTAATTTTGCAGATCAAAGGATGCCGATACGACGAAGAAGAATCGTGTCGTGTGTGGTGAAGAGAAGACAGAGATACCAGATATGTGTTGGTGCTTATACAATACGCATTCAAGGGTTTGTTTAATTTTGTAGGGGCACGAATAATGTGTAAATAGTGTTTGATACCTGTATTTTCAAACATTTGTCGATTTGGTCATTACATATCTAAATCCTTAGGAATTTGCTTTCGATTTAAGAGTCGAGAAAAAAGTTTGATTAATTGGAAAAATCAAACCGAATGAATTGCTTGGTCCAAAATAATGTAAAATAAAATGTTGTGTAGAAGCTTGAACAATTATATAACTTGTATCGAGTAATTTAACGCAAAATATAGACGATGAATTATATATAAAGTATCTCCAAAAAAAATTTATATATAAAGTTAACTTCAAAAAAATTTATATATAAAGTTAATTAATAGTGGAAAAAACGATGATAAAAAAAATATAGTGGAAAAAACGCACAATAAAATTGAATATTGCTTGACCATCAAAGTTGATCCATTAAATCCAATTTATGATCCCAATTTTGAAACTATGATGATGATAATGGAAACTAACATGATAATAAAAAGTCAAATAAACAATAAATACTTTGTACTTTGACCGTCAGTCAAAAAAATAAAAACTTTAAAAAATCTATTTTTTTAACATGAGATTATTATCCTCCTATATAAATATGTCATTCTTGCTCTTGCAATGTCATATGATCATAAATTAAAACTAAACATTACGAATCCTCGTAATTATCGTTATTCTCGCATTTCGGATTATAAAAATGAAATTTTCTAGGGTTGTAATTGTTGTTATGTTTGCGATGATGATGATAACAAGTAGGAAAGTGGAAAGCACGAGAGATATTGAAGCGATGGGGGTGCCGAAACCATCGTTTTTCCCTTGGCCTCCTGTTCCTATATGTTGTCTCTTCACGATATGGGGATGGTGTTGCGACATCCCAATCCCAACCCATACTCATCCGAATCAGGCGATTGCTCCGACGACGTCTTATTGATGATGATGAGATAAGAGATAATGGTATCGTATACTAGTTTAAGAACTGAACAATATATATAGCATGCATGGGATGTAATAACTATGATCTCTAGAATAATGATGATTATTGGATCGATCGTATGAAATAAATAAAAATTATCATTTTTCTATGTTTTGAATATATATATATATTTTTAATTGCTAAAATATTAAAAAAAAATGCTGAAGAGAATATTTTTGACCCTAAAAAAAAAAAAGAATATATATATTTTTAAAAAGTTTTCTCCGATGATGAGAAATCAATTATCATCAACTAAAAATGATGGCTAATATTCTCAATGATAATGTATATAATCATGAATATGTGATCGACATAACTTTATCATCCCATGAAACTTGATCTATTGCACATTGCATGTCATATATGTGGCTTATTAATATTATGAAAAATAATTAATGAGTAATCTTTAATTAAATGTTTTATTTCCAACTCATATTGTCACATATTATTATTTGTTCACGTGTAGAAATTTCATTTAAATACTTAACAATGATGGGTTAGACACTCTTCCTTTACAAATGAAATTTTTAAGAATTTTTTAATTGAAAATTTCATTCGAATATTTAAGAATTACAATTGTAGTTGTTCGATAGTACAAGTCAGTAGATCCGTTCATTGGACGAGAAGTCCGAACCTTTAAAAAATACTCCTTCCTTATATAAATAGATGACGCTTTTAGAGATTTTTTTTTGTCTTCAAATAGATGACGTTTTTAGAATACCAATGCATTTTTTATACCCTCCACTCATTATCTCTTCTCAAACAATTAATGATTTAATAGGGAGGAAGAAAGGATAAAATTATAAAGTAAAGATGATTTATGTATTGGAGTTGATGATATTGGTATGTGTAAAAACTCTCAAAATGTCATCCATTCAAATTCAGAGGTAGTAATAATTTAAATATATTATATAAAAAATTATATAATAATTATTTATATTAAATATTATTAAATCTATCTCAAATATTATATAAAATATAATTATTTTAACTCTATATCAATTATAATTATTTTGATTTTATTTCAAAATCTATAATCTTAAAATTAAAATTTATTTTGTTTTCAAAAATAATAAACATAGCAAAACGTAAAATTTACATATCAAGATTTGATTTCATAATAAAATTTATAATTGTATCTAATCAATTTAAATAAGATATACTCATTTTAGTTAAGAATAAAAAAAAATATAGTAGATTTTTATTAGGAATAATAGTGTGATAAAAAAGTTAGAAAAAATAATATATATTATATTTTGATTAGGAATAATTTTTTTAATAATATTTCCGTTTGAATAGGAAAAAATAAAATATGTCTGTTTTAATTAGGAATAGGAAAAAAGAAAGTATGCCCGTTTTAATTAGAAATATGAAAAAAGAATATAATGAATTCTAATTTGAAAAAAAATATTTAATAAGAAAATTAAAATATATATAGTGTATTATAATTTTATTAGGAATAAGTTTTTAAATAATGGATAGAAAATTGATTAGGAATAAAATTATTATATTAGAAAAAAATAATTGGTCGAATTTTATTAGGAATCATTATATTTTTATTATGTTTTGATTTCCTAATTAGAATAGGAAAAATAATAATATTATTGACTTAAAATCGTAACTTGAAACATAATTAAACTCAAAGTTCTAAAATATACGTGTCAAATTACTATTCGTTAATAAAACGTCATGTGTCGGATGTTGATTTGACAATAAAATTTACAATTAAATTTGCAAGTGAATTTGCAATCGAAACAGATTTAAAATTGAAAAAATCTCGCTATTATATATACATAGTATTTACATCAGAATTTCTCCCTTTATAATGTAAAACAAGTTCACTCCTCTTATTCTTATTTTTATTTTATTAAAATTAATTTGTAATTGGATCATAGATTGGATTTTTATTTTCTCAATCCATGATCCAATCTAAACATTTTTTGATAGGACTGGATTTTTTAAATAAAAGCCAAAAAAAAAATCAAATCAAATCAATTGGATTGTATCGCATCTCATCTCGTATTTATGGAATCAAATCAGTTTTTTTTTTTAATCTGGTATACTCCTATTATAATGCCACCTCTTCTCTAATCCCTATATAAATATACGACTCTCGCAATGTTATTATAAGACAAAGTAAAACTTTACAAATCTTATAGAATAATTGTTAATTTGGAAAAATCAAGTTAGAAATGAAGTTGTCGACGGTCCTAATTGTTCTTATGTTTGCCATGATGATGTTAACAAGTACGAAAGTGGAAAGCGCAAGATATATTAATGTAGCGACGACGGAGGTACAAAAACCTTCCGATTGGTTTCCATCTCTTGTAACAATATGTTGTTCCTGGAACACCGGTTGGTGTTGCACCAGCGTCCCACACCCACCACCAGCATCGGAGAATTTGGAGATTGCTCCGACGTCTGTGGAGAGTTACAGTTATTGATAATGTGGTGTAATTATCTCCTAAATAACAATATTGGTGACTAATTGGTTGTTATATAAGATAAGTTTTTAATTATTTCTCCCCTGCTCATTTTAATTCTTGTTGGGATCGATATATAATTGATGCGGTATTGTGATTGGCAACTTTCATTACACGATATTTGAATTGGATCGGAAGGGTAATATTTTTTATCGTATAATATACAATCACAAATATATCAATCAAGAATGAATCGCCTCGAAACTTGATCAAAGTGCACCTTGTAACTACATCTTTAAATATATATTTTTTATTATTATTATTATTTTGATAATAGTAGGGCCGGAACCCTTAATCATATGGACAAATTCATCTACATAATTCGACCGCTCATTCATAGTAAAACAGGTAGAAAAATTAGAGACATTAGAGTTGGATTTAGCCGAACAATCGAATACCTTATTACCACTTTTTAATTTAATCAATAATAATCAGTTATTTCACCTTTATTTCTCAAATTTATTTTATTTTAGATAAGTAGTATTCGTAATGGCCCTTTCTTATCCTATTTTCGCCCCATCCATGATAAAAAAAACCATATATCACTATTTGTTCGAAACATTATACCTAGAACTTAATTAAATTAGTATAATATTCGAGCGTTGCGCTCGAGATTCGATTTCTAACTCTCTTTATTTTTTAGAAATCTAATCATATATTTTCATATATTAAAGAACATCAATTTTTGACATCTCAGAAGAATGATTTTCTTCAAGTATATGTCTTTAATCATCGTACAAATAAAATACATTATTATTGAAAGAGAGTAAGCATGATTTATAAAATACATTATTATTGAAAGAGAGTAAGCATGATTTATGAATAGTTCCTATAGAAAAATTAAATCAATTCGATATTTATGTATAAGAAGCAAAAGTCAACCAAATGATTATCTAAAAAATTCGGTCAAAACCACGATACAAAATGCAAGTGCCGAAATTAAGAGACTTCAAAATTGAAATAAGATATTGCTTCCTCACATTTCTGAACCAAAGGCAGGAAATTAGAGAAAAGAATAAAATCATAACAACACTATAAATGTACATATAAACTCTAAAAACTAAATATGATATAAGAATTTTGACGTGAAATAAATAAATTTACCTTTTTCGGATATGACATATTCGGGACAATTAATTTAATTATACGATTAACCAAAATTAAGTAAAATTCGGGTGTACCATTCCCAAGACATTGTGTGTGCTTAATTGATTTTTTTAATTAATTATGATTAAAAGTCTCGAAAATACTATTCCCAAAATATATAATACATGTTTATAAAGATTGACTAGTACAAAAATAGCGCACCCCATAACAAAAAAACCGACGAAAATAAAATGGAAAGGCGCGGAGATCATAATTCTTATCAACATAACAACAAAACTTTAATTATGATGATACTGATTTTGAGTTTTGCATGGACATAATCCGTTACACTCTCATTGACCGGATTCAATTGAGATATGGGTTTAAATTAGTTTATTTCAGCCCAAATTCAAAATTTAAAGTTTTTGTAATTTTAATAGAGATAAATGAAAAAGAAAAACTTTGATTGGATAATCAACCAAATTTTGAGGCAGGTTCTAGAATTATCTAATTTCAAAAACTCTACAATTTGATATGAGGATTCTGCAATTTTAAAACTCGACGTTTTTTTCATATCAAACACAATATACATCACAATTGACCAACAAAATAAAATTAAAATTAAATATCAAAGGATTTTGAGTATATATTTACTTACCGACAAAGTTAAGTAAGAACAAATAAGATATCAATTCACGGCACGTCATGCTATAAGGTACCTTTGAGAAATCTTGAATAATTTTATAAGTAAATAGATTATAAGGTAGTAATAAATTCAAATTTAAATAAATGGTGTATCGATCGTTTCAATTCAATTTTTGGCCAGTTGTTTTCTATTGTCTGGACCAAAAAAAATTTGTCAAAAAAGCGAAACCGATTGTTGCTACTTCGAAAAAGAAAACCATTTTTGGTAACGTTTGACTACTGTAGGATTCTTCTTCTTCCACCTATTTTCATTCCTATGCACATTTTGTCAAAACTCAAAGTCTTATATATAAAAAATTGATTATAACTTCTCGAATCTCGCTAAACAAATCAAATTAACGGAACCAGCAATAATAACTACATTAGAATTTAAATCAACATGCCAATTTTATACTTGACTGGAAGGAATTTATCCGATACTTCAGAGAAAGCAAGTTTGTAAGTCATTTCTTAGATTTTATGCTCTTTGATAAAAAAAAAGGAATGTGGTTGAAATATTTCTCGTCGGCAATAATATTAATTACTCTTTGTTTTTCCAGATTCATGTCATGATCACATGTCTTGATTTCACCCTACTATCTGCATTTGCTCCGTTTTGCGTACAATGACATGACGTCTCGCAAATGGTAAGGATTCAACTTAGAAGAAAAAATTTAGAAAATTTGTGACTGAAATTCTCTAAACAAGAAGAGAAAAAATGGTTCCAAATACCAAGAATAAAATCAATTACATCCTAACGATAAGATTGATCCTTTTATTCTTTTTTTACTGAAACAAAACATCCATTTAAAAATAATTATTTAATATTTGAAAAGACAATTACTGTAAATATTAAATATAAAAAGAAAAAATTTCATTCGATAATAAATCGAAATTAATGGGATGCTGAGCATGTTTCCATTTTAAAACTCTCTTTCAATAGATTTTATTCATTTGTCTTTATTTAGGGCTATTCCATTAGGAAAGGCTAGTCCTCTGTAAAGTACACTCATCTGGTTGTTACTTGGATCATACGCTAATATCCTTTCGATTTTCTCCCTTCGGTTGAATGACATCAAGTATTACCTCTGTTGGAACTTCGCATGTACTACTATCAGTAATAAACGACTCTTGTTGCTTTGTTGACGTCCAATGTGTTAGTCAATCTAAAAGGGATTCCATCAGTGGAAGCGGCGAGACGTCGTTGTTACGTCCAACCGTTAGAAGTCCGAAATAGACATCCATAATGTATAGATCGCATGGTTGCATAGTTTAACTTCAAACCAAGTAGCCTCCCACAAATAGGTTTTAGATTTGGATTAGTTGTGCCATCGCATAAACCTCTATTCTTGTTTGCTAAAGGGATGGAAAACTCCGACCACCCACGAGCTTCACCATTCCATTTAAGAACCCTTCCATCCAACACGCCTACGTACGAGCCGTCTCATTTGCAGTCAAATGCAATACTCTCTGGCCGGAGTCTTCCGGAAAGAGGAATTTCATCATATCTTTGGCCATTCAAAGCGTCGCCAGAGGCACTGACGTGATAATATTATTGTTGTTGAACAACAAAACGAAAAGCAACAAGAAAGAGTAACAAATTTTCTTCATTCTCTTGGAATCTAAAAATTCTCTTGAAAACTATAAGAATGTTTGTGAGAATTTGTTGAAACTAAAGATTGTGAAATTTTTTGTGCTGTGAATTTTATGTTTTAGAATGGAATACGTAGTGAGAATTTGTCGAAACTAAAGATTGTGAAATTTTTTGTGTTGTGAGTTTTATGTTTTAGAATGGAATAGAACGTAGTAGAACTATGTATATATAAGATAATTAATGCAGTAATTAATCTTACTCAATGTATAATTAGGTTTTTTTAATAATTATCACTACTTTGAAATTAATAAGGATTTTGTCTGGTTATTCCTAGGTGGATGAGTTTTTAGGAGTGTTCCATTACTACCATGAAATGCTTTTCGCAGAAGAGAATTGAAATTGTAATTGTCGTGCAGTGCTTTAGAAGCCTTTTGTTTTTGGATTTGGCTATTTTTCTTTTTAAATTCATAGTAAAAAAAATTAAAAAGTGGCCGATGCAGGATTAGGACCTGCGATATACGGTTCGATAACTCGATGCTCTGACCAACTGAACTAATGGGCCACTCAATAAAAATAAAGAAGTGTATTATTATTGTTTAAAATACTTAAGATATTACCCTTTTGATCTTCCAATCGGAACCCTCTATTAAATATGAAGTAAAAATCAATTTTCAATCTGGACCATCTATTTTCCTCTAAAAACTTAATTATAGTTCTATACTAGTGTAGTATCGAGATTGTGCTGGAAATTTTAAAAAATAATAATTACAAACAATATAAGAAAAGTCACTTTTACTGATTAAATAGATAGAACGTATTATTAGTATTTTCCCAAATTAAATTTTTTATACCAATTTAATAATGTATCACTTTTCTATACAGTACGAAATAAACTATTTAATGCATTATATTTCTTCAAATGAAAATTATTGAATGCTATTGATTTTCTTATCATTGTTAATTTTTTTAAATAGAGGAAGATAGGAACTTCATGATCTATCTATATATGGCATAATTTTTGGTTGTTGATTCTCAAAAAAAATAAATTTTGATTGTTGATTTTTCTGGTAAAAAAGAATTAGATCAAAAATCCATACAAAATTATCATATACCATATTCAAAAGTAATGAATAAAAAATAGTAAATTTAACCAAAATCTGAAATTTCATTTTTTCATAAGAAGAGAAACAGGATTATCAATTTATAATTGTGCAGTATCTAGGATTGATTTATTTATCAAAATAAAGCTTGATTTCGATGTTCTGCAATTCCTTCCAATTAGCAATAATAGTAACGATATATTTGATGGGGAGAAGAACATAAATTTACAAAGTGAAAGTTATTGAAACAATGCAAAAAATGAAAATAATATAGAAATTCAACTTTTTTTGATAATGGGATATAAAAATCTGGCCTTAGGTTACGTCCAATCGTTAGAAGTTCGAAATAGGCATCTGCAATGTATAGATCGCATGTTGTATAGTTAAACTTCAAACTAAGTGGCCTTCCACAAATAAGTTCTAGATTTGGATTATTTGTGTCATCACATAAACCTCTATTCCTGTTTGTTAAAGGAAGGAAAACTCCGACCACCCACGAGTTTCACCATTCCATTTAAGAATCCTTTCATCTGATACGCCTACGTGCGAACCGTCTCTGTTGTAGTCAAATGCAATACTCTTTGGCCCGAACTCTCCGGAAGAGGAATTTCATCATATCCTTGGCCTTTCAAATTCTCGTCAGAGACACTGACGTTGATAATATTGTTGCTGTTGATCAGCAAAACGAAAAGCAACAAGAATAGCAAATTGTCTTCATTCTCTTGGAAACTAAAAACTCTCTTGTAAACTAAAAGAATGTTTGTGAGAATTTGTCGAAACTAAGGATTGTGAAATTTTTTGTGTTGTGAATTTTATGTTTTAGCATGGAATATAACGTAGTGAGAATTTGTCGAAATTAAAGATTGTGCAATTTTTTGTGTTGTGAATTTTATGTTTTTGAATGGAATAAGGATAATTAATTAATGTAGTAATTAATCCTACTCTACGTAGAATTAGTTTTTTTTTTAATATTTATCTCTATTTTGAAATTAATTAGGATTTTGTCTGGCTATTCCTAGGTGGATGAGGTTTTAGGAGTGTTCTATTCCATCCGTGGAATGTTTTTCACATAAGAGAATTGAAATTGTAATTGTCGTGCAATGTTTTAGAAGCCTTTTGTTTTGAAATTATAATTGTTGTGCAGTGCTTTAGAAGTTTTTTGTGTTTTGAAATTGTAATTGTCGTTCAGTGTTTTAGAAACCTTTTTTTTGGATTTGGCGATTTCTCTTTTTAAATTCATAGTAAAAGAATTAAAAAGTGGCCGATGCAGGATTTGAACCTACGACATACGGTTCGATAAATCGATGCTCTGATCAACTGAGCTAATGGGCCACTCAATAAAAATAAAGAAGTATATATTTTTATTTAAAATACCTAAGATATTGCCCTTTTGATCTTCCAATCGGGACCGTCTATTAAATATGAAGTAAAAATAAATTTTCAATGTAGACCATCTATTTCTCCTCTAAAAACTTAGTTATAATTCTATACTAGTGTAGTATCCGGGGATTGTCCCAAAAAATTCTAAAAAATAATAATTACAAATAATAGAAGAAAAGTCATTTTTATTGATTAAATAGATAGAACGTATTATTAGTATTTTCCCACATTCAATTTTTTTATACCTATTTAATAATTTATCACTTTTCTACACTACGAAATAAACTATTTAATGCATTATATTTTTTCAAATGAAAATTATTGGATGCTATTGATTTGCTTATCATTCATAATTTTTTAAAATAGAGGAAGATACGAATATGGAACTTCATGATCTATCTATACATGACATAATTTTTTGTCGTTGATTCTCAAAAAAAATAAATTTTGGTTGTTGATTTTTCTGGTAAAAAAAGTTAAATCAGAAATCCATACAGAATTATCTTATATCATATTCAAAAATAATGAATAAAGAATAGTAAATTTAACCAAAATCTGAATTTTCATTTTTTTTCTTTCATAAGAAGAGAAATAGAATTACCAATTAATAATTGTGCAGTTTCTAGAATTGATTTATTAATCAAAATAAAACTTGATTTCGATGTTTTGCAATTCCTTCCAATTAGCAATGATAGTAACGATATATTTCATGTTGAGAAGAGCATAAATTTACAAAAGGAAAGTTATTGAAACAATATAAAAAATGAAAATAATATAGAAATGATCAAATTTTCGATAATGGGATATAAAAATCTGGCCTTCGGTGAGTTTCTCACGAGAACTTCATTAGGGTTTGGTTCCTCTAAATCTCCCAACAACAAGTTCATATTACTTAATGATTTAGACCTATAACCACATTTAACTTGAAAAATTGAAAGGAAGATGACTCTCTATAGGCATACCTTGTATTGCTTGTTCAGTCTATGCAAGAGTGTGTTTTGAAAATTCTTAGAATTCCAAGATTCCGGTCCTTAATTTGTTTATGGTGGTGTATCATGTGAATTGGTAATAGCGTTCTGTTTCGGTTTAGACCTATAACCACATTTAGCTTGGAAAACTGAAAGGAAGACGACTCTCTGTAGGAATGCATTCAAATTTTCATTTCATCTCTATTTTCTATGCTCGAACGTGTTTTGGAAAATCTTAGAGATTTGATATTCCAGGCCTTAATTGTACCGCTTTCATATTCTTCATCCTGAAACATGTCGATCCTCTCTAAGTATTGATGTTCTGTCCATCTAATATTCACAGAGACCCAGCAACAAACACTTAAAGTGCATACTAACAACTGAAAGGTTGATAATTAAATGAAAAATAATTAATCTTCTGATCTTACTGATTTTGGATACAATTGATCTAAGCATTGAGAGACGATCGTTTAATCTCTTCATTCTTCTTCTCTCTGCCATTAAATTCTTTGAAGGCTATCCTTCTAATTTCTTCGATTTCTTCTTTTTAACCTGTCCAATACATATAATTAATTTTTATGAACATTAATTTTTTCGATGAATGTCTTGCATCTATGAACACAATTTCACATTAATTTTTTTTTCAAGTTGAAGAACGTGTAGATATTAATCATTAGATAGAACTGTAACGTTGTTCGAACGTAATTAAATAAGATTTTCAATTTTATACCAAATACATCCCTTAAATTTGAAGTAGTTGAAGGGTTAATTTGTAATTCAAATTAAAAGTGAAATTTCTTTGGTTAATTGTCCGAAAACCAGGCTGGCTCCGGAGTAACCGAATTTAGAAATCACTGTTTTAATATACAAGTCAGCGGATCCGTCCATTGAACGGATAGTCCGTACATTTAAAAATTAATGATTTAAATATATCATATAAAAATTAATTCATAATTATTTATATTAAATATTATTAAATATAAGTCAATATTATATCGAAAGGGAATTATTTTAACTTTATATCAAATATAATTATTTTGATTTTATTTCAAAATATACAATCCTATTATAATCAAAATTTTATTTTATTTTTAAAAATAATAAATATAAAAAAAAGTAAAAATTACTTATCAAGATTTGATTTGATAATAAAATTTATAATTGCATCTAATCAATTCAGTTGTTCCTATTATTTAAAATATAAGATATATCTATTTTAATTAAGAATAAGAAAAAAAAATATAGTAGATTTTTATTAGGAATAATAGTTTAATAAAAAATTTAAAAAAATAATATATATTTACTTTGATTATAAATAATTTTTTTAATAATATATCCGTTTGAATAGGAAAAAAGAAGATATGCCCGTTTTAATTAGGAATAGTAAAAAAATAATAATAAATTTTAATTAAAAAAATATTAATTGAAAAATAAGGTACATCCTATTTTTAATTAAAAAAATATATAATAAATTTTATTAAAAATAATAGTTTAATAAAAAAATTTAAAAAAATAATATATATTATAATTTGAACAAATATAAAATTAAAAAAATCTCGATATTATCTATAACATTTCTACTGATTTGATTCATATGTAGCAATCAGGATTTAAGATAATCAAAGTTGTTAGATGTGGGAGACTACCATTTTGTGTACTTCAAATTGAATGAAAAAAATAACTATATGAAAGAATAAGCACAACTATGAAATAGTTATGGAAGGCCAAAAGTGAGTTAATGGAAGCCCATAAATGGCCCAATAATGTTTGGCCCATGAAATATGATATCGTTTCTCCACTCGAGCCAAGTCTGTCTCTCTCACTGCGTCTCTGTTCTGTAGCTTTTTCAAAATAGCAGAATTCAAAACCCTAGCATGAACACTCTCAACTAAGGTAAGTGATTCACCGTCTTCGTCTTCTTTAGCTTATTATTGGGTATCACAGTTCAGTTTCATAAATATTTGAAACTTATGGTTTTGATTAAGATATTGTTTACAAATTTTACAGTTGAGGTTATGTATCTGTTCTCTGTTTGAATTGGGATTTTTTGTAATATATAAATTAGATATTGATTATAGTTTTGACTTTCGAAATAATTGTCAATATGGATTATTCTGAAGCTTTGTTCGCCATTTCGAATTTTGAGCATTAGTTCTAGGTTACGGTAGTGAGACTTTTCTTTTTAGTTTGTTGATATAGCCTATAAACAGAGGAGACAAACGACTGGAAATTGAGTCGTGTATTTCTTTCAGAAAGAAATATGCTATGTTTAACTAAGTTCGTTCGATGAAATGATGGCATAATTGGATTCTGTTTTGATTTGACCATCTTGACTTCGATTTCATCAGAGGAAGAAGAAGACTCGTCGTCTCCTTGATTTCAAAATCGCTCAAACATGGCACCGCCACTGGTAGGAGAGGCACTTGCACTGTTCACAGAGGGCATATCGATGACACTTTCACGATGGACGGCACTGCAATTGGCTGTCGAGAACAAGTGGGGCGGTCGCGACTCTCGCCAAAAGGCTGAGAAGCTCGCCTCGGACATTCTCTCCTGGTTCACTCGGTCTCGAGGTAAAAAATTTCAGGTGCTGGATTTTTTTGGGGATTTTATATCAGTGATAATGTTGTCAACATCGTAAGATTATTCATTTGTATTTCTCTGATTAATATTTTCCTTTGTTTCTTGTTATCCATAGAACCGCTATACATTGATGATTTAGAGATCATTCTTGAGGAAGCCATGGATTCTCTCAATACCACTGTCGATGATGGCAGTGTCACTGAGGTATGCTATTCTGTGTTTTGCAGCCATGGATGATATCAGGCTGTTCTTTTTTACATAGATTAAGTGGAAGAGATGTAGCCATTATTAAACTATCTGATTTACAATGCTGTTAATTTATGGGTCTTTTCTTAGGTTGCTGAAAATTTGTTGGTTATGCATGGAGAAAGTTTGGAAGGCAATTACCAATCTATTACGAATTTGAGAGCAGCATCTCAAAAAAGAGCTTCTTGCACTAAACAGGTAATTAATTATTATTTGGATATGCTCATCTCCAAATGTTTACCTCTTTCTAGAATCTAAAGGTGACTTGTTGAAAGTTTATCATAGCACCCTTTTTTCTAATTATTTGACATGACCAATCCTTTTTCGTTCAATCGTTACATTTGAATTATTAACTATATTTCTTTGTTCTCTGTTCATATCTCTAAAATTATGGATTTCAGTCTGTAAATGCTGATAAAGATGATAGTGACACTGTCGGTGATGAGGCTATGGGGGATGATGGCTCCTCAGATATGATGATAGATTTGCCAGAATCTCAACCGAAACCTCCGTCCAACTCAGTAGAAGAGGTAAAAGAAGCTGATCCTGATGGCTGGGTGAAAGTGTCTAGTCGGAATAAGACTAAAAAGAAGAAATAGGCTATGTATACGTTGTGATTTATTGTTATTATATTTAAACATATTATGAACAATGGATAGTCTGCTTCTAATGAGTTTTTATTATTTTAGATTGTGAGTAAGTACTTTTCTTGTCGAGACATAAGGTCGTCTTTGTTACAATTTCTTTTCGTCAATAGTAAATTTATTGTCCAATGGCTATAGTAAAGATTTACACCAAAATCATCGAACTTATAGATAAAAAATATGAGTAAATATCAAATTATCTTTTATTTTATCCAATGAGTAGTTCGTAAAATATCGAGTTAATTTATCATTCATGTTGTAAGTTTGCAACTTGTACAATAAATCCACATGTAAGCAGGCTATAGTTTTTCCCTCATGAAAAATAGTAAATGATGTAATTCTTTAAATTATTCTCTATTATAATAATAATAAATCAATCAATCAATTCCCAGCATGATTCAAACACTAAAAGTAAAACAGATGTAGATTGGTTGGCTTTATGATGTATGAGCTACTATCATTAACAGCTAGACATTTTTACTTTGTCCAAAAATAGATTATTAAATGGCGTTATGTTCTACAGCTTACATAATCAATGTAGTTTCATTAAAAAAAAAGAACATAATAAATGTAGAGTAGTACTATAGAAATATATCATCATTAATATAATTAAAAGGCCGGCAATAAAGTTTCAGAAAATATTAAAATAAAGGTGAAATTATTATAAAAAATAAAAATAAAAAGTAAGGTGAATTTAAGGTGCGTGTGTCAGTATCAAATTGAACAATTTATTATAACTGTCAAAAAAAATTGATTATATTTCCTGATATTTTCACAAGAGGACAAATTTTCACTTTCAGACCATTTTGAATGAATGAAAAAATATATATTATAAATATGATATTATATTTGTATACAAATATATATTCATAAATAAATAAATAATTGATATTTTTATTTCTTAAATTTATTATAATTTTGATATATTAAAAATTAATAATATTTAGATATATTAATTTTTTAATAAATTTAAAAAATAAAAATATTATTTATTTAAATATGAAGGGAGTACAGGTTATGATCCCCGGTTATATCAATTTGATGATCCAAGCCGCCTTAAACAAATCCCAACTATATCGACGTGGCTAATTATTAGAAAGTCAATACAGTATGAGTGTTCAACTTTGAATAACCCAGAAAATTTTATTGAACTTTATGAGTTAGATTGAATAGAAGATTCGATAAGTAATGAACTAAAGTTCATATTTAACAATTTATCAAAAAAAAAAAGGATCTATGATTAAACAGCAAAGATTCTATGAACAGCAAATATTGTGAGAAATTTTACAGACATAATTCGAACTTTATATATAATATATATCGTGAAAATCTATTATTTTTCCGATGATTGGATTTAATGATTAAAATATTTTTTTCTTTACGAAGATACGATTTTGATTCTTGAATAGTTTGTATCAGAATAGAATAGCACAAATCTCGATGCTCTAAAATTTTTAATTTTAAAAATATGGGAGAATGTTGTAGTCCAGAAAATTTATATTAAACATGTAAAAAAATATATATCTATGCTTCCAAATTTCAAAAAAAGAAATCAATAAAATGAGAGCAATCAAATTTCTGTTCGTTTGTATGATATAAGTATATGGAGTATTCATCAACGTTTCGACAAATTTTCACTTTAAAATTAAATAAACAAATTAATCATTGGTCGGTTACTGGTTGGCTCATGCTCATCCTTGGCAAAATATAAACCGCCACTGCCTCCAACTCCGGCGGCGTCTCCACCACCCAAATTTTAGGTTTCTCCGACACCACATCCACCACCACGATCCCCCCACCGCCACTGCAAACCACACAAACTCTTCCGCCGCCCGCGGCAATCTGTTGAGCTCCTTTAAGGCTGTCGGACTCCAAAACATCCACCCAATTATCCAATTCTTGATCGTATTTTCTCAATTTCCCGTTCGATTCATCCACCACGTACATCGTTTCCTCGTCCATCGCCGCCGCCGGACCTTTCCATCCGGCTACCATCCCTTCCGGCATTTGTCGCCACGTGTCCTCTTTCACGTCGTAAACCAATCCTTCCTTCGGGGCGTCGCCTTTCACATTCACCATACACAATTTACCTCTCCACCCGATAGCGTCAACCGCCTCCCTGCAAAACCTTCCGTCTTTCAACCCTCTCATCTTTTCCCATCTCCACCGTCTCGCAGCGGCAACGCCCCCGTGACCTCCTACGCCCACGACGGAGCTCGTGGTGGTGGTCAATTCATCATGTAAATCCCATTTTTCAACGGATCTCGCGATGTCGTTGGAAAAATGCGATCCGATCCCACTCGCCACATAGACGGAACTAGAGATCTCCCCCGCTGCACACCACCGGCGAGGGGCGGCGAATGGAGGGCCAAACGCCCATGATTTCGAAAGGGGATTGAAAATCATAGGGCGAGAGAGTGCCGGGAAGAAATTATGAGTGGTTGCGGCGAGGACAATAAGTTGGCCGCAGACAGAGATCGATTGAACAGGGAGGCTGCGGGAAATAAACGACGGGTGACGGACGACGAGGTTGTTAAGAGGCGGTGTAGGGAGTGCCTGCCACGTGGCGGAAATTGGATCGAAATTGAAGAAATGAAATACGGCGTCCTTTGAAGAGAAGAGTGTGTATAGAGAGAGATACGGCGGGAAAGAAGGAGAGTAGATTAATCGCCGCCATGATTGGCTGACGGAGTAGAGTATTGAAGGGTGGACATGAGATAGACAGAGTTGAGCTACATGGTCTGGTAGATTTGGGATTAGAGGTGGTGGAGTAGGAGATGATGAGTCTGTTTGACAGCTGTGGTGATCAGAGACTTTCCGGCGTTTGGCGGCGGTGGCGACGACGGTGGTGTTGGAATGGAGGCTGTCGTCCATAGAGCTAGAGAAAGGAGGCAGAGAGATTAGCTTTTTGGAAGTTTGATTTAAAGATAAGGAGTTGTTCTTCTCCTTCATTGCATTGGTGGACCTTACTACTTTTTCTCTCCTTATAAATGCGTATCTATATCTCTCTCTCTCTCTATATATATTATATTTTAATTAAATAAAAAAATAAATATTAAAATAAAACAATTGGCTAGAAACAAGAGACCAAAATAAACCCAAAAAGTTGGAATTTAAATCTTCCTTCCTAACTATACACACACATTTTTTAATTTCTTTCCCTTGCATTCAATTAAACTTTTCCTTTTCAATTTCCAACTGATATACTATACTACATGGGGCATATATATATATATATATATAATTAGATCCACCTAATTTTATTAGGAATATTAAGTGATTTTTTTTTTTAGAATTAAGTTCGGATATTGTACCCAAAAATAATGAAATGTTATTATACCCACTCAGTCTCAAAATACATAATATTTAATATGACATGATGTAATTAATTAGATATAATAAAGTTTTTTTGTGAAAAAAATATTTATTAGATTCTATACATGATGTTTTGCTCAATTTATAAAAAATTAAATAATATTTTTAATAAAAATATCCCCATTACACCATATTAATTAAATCATGTCATATTAATCGGAATATTTTTGTATTTTGAAACGGGGCTTAAGAATTTTATTTGTTACGTAATGAGAAAAACGGATACATATATCATTACATTCACAATTGAAACAAGTAAATACGGAGTAAATTAGAGTGAAAAATGTGCTTCAATCATGACATTGCGTTTTCAAACTTCATAAGATCAGCTTTTACTGAAGATGATAAAGTATTTTTCTCCATTTTCGTAAAAAAATAAATTATACAAATACAGCTCTTTTAACTTGAAAAATAAAACCTTTTATCATTGTTTTTTTTTGAAGTTTTTATCATTGTTTATTAGTGCAATTGTAATTATCCCTAAAATATTTGACGTTTTTAACAAGGAATATGGATAGAAATATCGTTATGTATATGTATATTTTGGGACCACGGTTTGGTCCAATTCTATCTTCACTTCCACGGAAAGTTACGTGACACAAACAATAGAAAGATTCACTCATCATACCTAGTATTGCCATTTATCTAACAAACTTTTAACCTATTAATTTTAATGGGAAATTGCTAAAATAGTTAGAATATTCATAAACATATCATATACTAATATATATATATATATATACATACCTACTAAAAACATTTCATATTTATTGTTTTTATTGTTGGAACCACAAGTTTGTTAAGTAATTAATTAGTAAAGTGAAGTGAAGTGGACATGGCATGACATGATTTTCCTAGCTATGTCCCAATCCCTTATTTGTTGAAGTATGAGGTGCAAATGTTAATGGTCATAGATTTAGTAATGTCGATGTTTATGTAGATTATATTACATAAGTTGTATTAAATTACAGTATAAGATAATATAGATTACGTGCCACTTAATTAAATCTCAACTCTTGGTGATCATTTGGAGTCATATAAGGTTGTACTAATTAAAACATAACGTTAGAATCTAGTGATTGGTCATTGTTATCTCTTATTATATCTTAATCGAATTAAGAATCTAAATTCTTAACATTAAGGAAAAAAATCAAAAAGAGCGTATAAATTCTCTAGGTTAGTTCTCTAGAGAATTTAATCAATTTATTTTAAATAAAATTTATTTACCACAACCAAAGAATTTGAATTTCTTGTTTTGAGTATTGCTTTACGAATATGTATGAGTTGCTTAATTTTTTTTAGTCTCCTCCAATATCCTGGAGTTGCTTTAATGCTAGCGAGAAGAAACAATTTTCTGTCACTTTGTAAAAGAGAAAACTGAGGGGCAATAAGTAGGATTATAAAAAGAAAAGGAGTGCAAGTATCATAACTAAAAGTTCAATAAAGGCAAAAAAAAAAGCACTTTTCAAAAGATTCGATTGTTACGAAAGCAAGCAAGCATTACCAACTGACTGCACGTGGCATGCATAAGTTTCACAAAAGCTAA